>NC_141137.1:32622020-32849520 GCF_053477565.2 Lygodium microphyllum
AAATATTTATATTTTAGGTAAAGTCAATAGGGTAATCTTAGGTGAAGGCTTGTTAAAAGATCAATATATTGCAAAAATAGTCTTTAAGCTTTCATGACACTTTTAAGTATAATATGGAGTTTATCAAACAATTAGAGGAACAATGTTGTTTTTAGGTCGAACAATCATAACACAAACAAAAAGTTAGAAAGAGCACCCTTTGAAAATGTTGTACTATATTTACAAACTTGTATTTCCTCATGGAGAATAAGATCTTATATAGGTACCTAATAGGTACCCTACACTTCAAGATGCATATAAGAAATTTGAATATTTGGATGCACATATTCTCATATTTCTTAATGCATATTCTATCAATACTAATGCCATTGATGAAGTAAGAAAGGAGTGTATGTTCACCACTACCTTGCGCAAAGGTGATGCATTTCGTACCTCTTATTGACATGTGATGTCCACATCTCCAACTTGTGCTATGGTATAGAAAAACTTTCAATAACATGGGACAAAGAAGACTCTTGTTTATATAGTGAAGGTGGCTTTCTAACATGGTCTTGAAGAAGTTACTAGTGGAAGATTATACAACCAATTTTGAGATGTTGATTTAGCATTTAGATTTGGCTCAAAAGTATGTGGAGGAGATCATTAATTCTTATTTACTTTTAATGGGTTAAATAAGTCCTTAAGTGTTGTGCTACTACTTTGCATTTCTAAGAATTTTCTTTCAATGAAATGGTGAAAGTCATGTTTTGTAGAGAGAAGTTTCTTGTTGAAGGATTAAAGAGGATGAAAGATGATGGCAAGTATAAGCAAAGGGGGAATCTTTCTTGGGGATGATGAAAGTTCAAGTATAGTATGATAAGAATTAGATGAACGTGATACCCATGAGGACCCAACAACCACAAGGCAATAAGTATGCATTTTTCTTCTCATACCAACCTCAAGGTTCCTATCTAAGAACATAAAAAAGCTTTCTCAATGCATATACTTTTGCCTCATGTCATTTAACAACAAAACTAGGAGCTTATGAAACATATATATCTTCATGCAGATCACTACTAAGAAAAGGAACAAGAGATCAAATGATACCCATACATGAAGTATGTGCAAAAGTCTTATAATAATCAATCCACTTCTATAGAGCCTAACCTTTTACAATAAGTCGAGGAGCCTTTACAATGATCAATACTACAGTCTCCTCTTCTAGACCCACCTAGGACCAATGGCCTTTTTACACTTAGATGAGTCGACCAAGTCTTCTGTGTCATTTCGAGTATAAGCTCATACTCATATTTCATGGCATGCATCCACTCAACGCCTTGTATGGGAGGCATCCAATCAATACTTGTCTAGGCTGAGTCACAACAACAATGTTAGCATTGCCCGTTAGGGCACACACTAGTACAATGGTGGAATGACAAGGTGGTGCATGTCACAGAAAAATAATTGCCTCACATAGCGGGTCCACTTTTAGAAAAGCATGGCGATTTTTTAAAGAACTTTTAGGAAAGCGTGCTAGCTTCAAGAAAGGCACGGAGTGAGTCGTGTGTGGAGGCCATGAGCTGACAAGCGAATGCCGAATTGCTTTGCTGGATGCATGGCATGTGCCTTTAGCATGTGTGTTGTTCATGGTTGTCTCAGCATGAAGATCTTCCTTTGGTCCAAGGCAGCAAACGACGTACTTGTTGGATGTTGCTGTCATCCCTGCGAACAACCTCAACCTCCTGCACTCCCGTGTGACACAAGAATAGGACTTACACAGCCTCTCGCACCCAAGGTGAGAATCATACCACTAGACACAAATGTCCAAAGGCGGCACCAAGTCACTTGTGAGGCTCTATATATAGTCTTTGGAAGAATAATCGGACACCGTATACCCAACAACTCACATCACATGTCCATGTACTTTTGTATTATGTGTCCTCATTGCCACAAACTCTGGGCTGCATACTTTCATGCTTATATTTCCATATGGCTTAAATGCCATGCCCTATTCTAACACGAATGCAAATTTTGCCATTTTGTTTCGCTCATTGTTTCAAATTTATGAGCTAAGCTTAGAGGCCCTTATGTGCCACTAAAGTTTGTAGTTCCTATATGGAGCATTCATGGTGATTGAATATTGAATACAGAGCTAATGGATCTTGAAGGCATGCCTATATATAGCCAAGAACATGTAATAGTGTAAGGCTAGGTTGGGAATACTTAGCCTCATTTTCTAATTTTGGGTTGGCAGTGTGTGTTGAGACCTCAACCTGCACCCATATTTGGTGATTTGCACTAGTTGTCCTAGTTGTCTTCTCTTAGTTCTTTTTAGTCATGCTCTACCTCCATCACTTTCTACGCTTTGTTAGAGCTTGGTAATCATTGGCATCCCCCTCAACACTTGTGGCTTTGATTTTGAGCACTATTTGGGAGTATTTGAGGTTAACCATTGACTTATAGTTTAGGACAGGCCAGCTCTTTACTATTTGGACATCAAGTATTTGCTTAGTTTATCATCTACTATTGATGAATATGTGATTCGTCTATTATTCTTGAATGATGTATTGGTGCTAAAAAACAAAGGATTTTAGAGCAATTAGAGCTTATTTATCTTAGTTTTTGAAGGGTTCTTTGTTGTTATACCCTGTGGATAGCAAGTATTTATTGTGCAAGCTTATGTACTAAAGGCCTATACATGTTTTGCAGATGCTACATTGACACATTGATGGTTGGTATTGGTTATTATCCCTAGATATGCTAATGTTGGGCTCTAAGCTTTAGTTTTGAGCTCTTATGGTTGCATATTAAATGAGTTTATTAGCTTTGGATACATAGTTCATTATGTGCTTGAATCTCACCATTCATATACCATGAGTTAGTTATTGATTGGTAGATCTCTATTGCTTTTGGAGATCTCATATGCATAGTTGGCTTATGTACATGCTACTCTTTTATTTGGGATTGCATCTATGTCTTTGACATCTTTGGGTCTCTAACAACATTTGGTACCTTGGTGGTTTATGCTTTATGTTATAGGGGATGAATATGTCTCTAAGGCATTTGAGTATTTTTGTGATGAGAGAGGTATTTAGCATTAGTTAATCGTCCCTTACACCCCACTCCAAAATGGTATTGCAAAGTGCATGAATAGAACTATTTAGGAAAGATTCCACAGTATGCTTAGTCAGGTAAGCTTATCATAGTACTTTTGGGTTGAGGTAGTAACTATTGCAATTCATTTGATTAATAGATCCCCATGCACTACTCTTGGTGGTAGATTTATAGAGGAGGTAAAGTCTAGTAAACCTCCCCCATATGCACACTTGTGAGTCTTTGGATGTGAGGCTTTTTGCCATATTTCCAAAGATAAACAAAACAAGTTGGATTTTAGGTATATTAAGTGCATCTTTCTTGGATATGGTGATGTAGGTAAGGTGGGCTATCGCCTTTGGCATCTACATGATTAGAAGGTTTATTATAGCAGATGTTGTATTTCAGGAGAAAAAAATGGATATGAGATGAGAGGAAGTAGATGAGATACGTAAGGTGATCTTTAAGGAGGAATCTCCTATTACAATACAGCCCCCCTCCCCCAATTAGAAAGTCTATAGTAGCACAATTAATGTAGTGCCCCAGGATCTGCCTATTGTGTAGTATCATGATACTAGACAAAGAGGATAGATAGCACATGCCCCATAGCCAACTTTGAGATGTTCTACTAGAGCCTCATGTTCTCCTAATCATTTTGTACCCTCTATGTATTATACCATGATGATAGATTTTGATGAGCTAGTCACTTATAAAGAGGCTATGTGCAGATGTGATAGTTATTCTTGGGAGAGGGCCATGCAGTGTGAGTTTGTCTTGTTGTAGAAAAATCGTACATGGGATCTAGTTTTCTTGCCAAATGGTAATGAGTTCATAGTCTAATCCCTTCATTACTCTTAGCTTATATAGAATTGTACTCCTCAAATCTTGATTAGGCAATCCCTAAGGACTCCAACAAGTTTGACTTTGGATCCATCTACAACTATGAAGTTGAAGTGCACATTCTTGATCAATGGACTATCCCATTCTTAGACTACTACTGAATTTGCGATTCTCATAGTAGGGCATGTTTCTATGATTCCTTTTCTAGTCATGTCACCTAAGGCAAGTAGGGGAAGTACAATGTGCATGTCAACTCTTTTTAAGAAGGTATTAACTTTTAAGGCTCTTGGTATCTTCCTAGGTATAATGCTTAGACTATAAGCACTAGATTTGAACTCTTGTTCAATGCCTTTACTTTTTAAATTGAGATCAACATGCTTCCTTCTTTTCTTGGCATTTTCCCCTATTGTTGATCCATTTACAAGAAACTATAGTTGGTCCCACCAATACCAATTCTAGCTTTCTTTTTTTGTGCTCTAGTGATGGCATTGATTGAAACATGAATAACATCCTTATCCTTGATCATTTCCACTATGAATAGACTCAAAGGCATTGAATGTATCATTACCTTACTTTTTATTGCTTTGCTTTTTGGGTAATCTTGGTACAGATGAGTGATTCCACACTTTGGGCATTGTTGATCAGCTTCTCCTGAGATTATTGTTGTCATTGTTGGGGACAATGCAAGGATATGTGTCAAGGTTGTCTACAATTTCAACAAATGATTCTCTTTCAAGGTTGGATCATTTATTTCCCTCTTTTTCATCCAAACATCATAATAGACATGTACATGCCTACAATCCATTACGATAGGGTGACCCTCTTTGTTGTACCAAACAAGAGGGTTGGTGTATTCCTCATCCTCTACCGGTTCTTCGACATCGACATAATAGATGGATGTATCACTTAGGTAATGAGTAATGATGGGACTTGGTGGACTAGAATCCGTGGGGATTGAGTTCAGCTTGTTGTGCTATTAGTTTGATCTAGAGGCGCTAACAAGGCTAGAGGTTGCAACTATCTTGGATAATTAAATACACAATTATATTGAGGATAGCCAAAGTTGAGGTTGGGATCGGGGAGTCATCATGGAGCTTTATAGTAGGTTGCTTCACACCCAAATCATCCATAATTAGTGCATATGTATGTGCCCTTGAGCACTCCAATGGGAGGTGGTCTTTGCCCCAATGGATGCACTGTGTATTTTGTCAACAAGATCAAGATAGCTTTAGGTTCTCTATAATTTTTAGGAGCTCTTGTCGTTGTTTCTAAACTTGAGCCATGAGGTATTGTGCCATTTACTCAGATGTGCACTAGCTTAGTTAAGGTTCTTGATATCTATTGATGGCTTTCTTGTCTCAACTTTGCTCTTGGTGTAGGTCATCAATGGGGATTGCTTGATTGAGTACATCATTGATGTTAGAGCACTTGGCTTGAGTTTCTTGCCATGGTTTAATAAATCTTTTTATCATGGATTCCCTTTATGAAAGCTTTGGTCATAGCCTTGGGAGTGGGCCTTTCAGCAAATTTGTATATGTTTAAAGTGGCTTCTTACTTTGGAGACATAGTCTCTCATGCTCTCCTTGTCTTGCTACTCAATGTTCATTAGGGAGATTATGAGGTTGTGTCGGAACCTATAATAATGGGCTCGATACTAGCTCTAACGGCTCTAGCCATGGTGTCATGAGATTTTATGTTTACAGTGTGAAAAATGGAGATGCTATGGATCATGCAGGTTTGCATACTTAGTCTATAAGAGCTTTAGGACAAGTTATAGGTCATAATGCATTGACTCTTTAAGTTCATTTTTTCTTAGAAGTCACTTAGTTCAGCAAGTCTACTAGGTTTGAGCATGGGACATGGTATATGCCCATGTTAGTGACTTAGGTGACTTAAGTGTGTATGTGTGAAACTTTGGAGTTGAGTGGGAGAGAACAAGGAGATCAGCGTGATTTGCGCTGCAAATCACGAGCGTGGGCTATAGGGAGAGAGCTGGACCATAGGTGGAGCTTCCAAGGGCATGCAGCTAGAGAAACGGACAAGATGAAAGAGAGAAAAGTAAAGTGTGTCTGATGTATGCATTTTGGGAGAGGGAGGAGAGTTATGGTGCTATCCTGAACAGGGAAGAACAGGGAATCCATGACCAGCAAGGTCTCATCTTGTTTCATCTTCATTCTCAAGGCTTTTCTTAATGCCTAGAGCTTGATTCTTGCTTTCAGGATCTAGTGTAAATGCCAAAGGAGTGATTTTTCTTGGTCTATGGACTATTTTGGACTGTTCAAAACTATCATAAATAGGGCAGCTCACAATCCACTCAATATAGGATAACTTGCAAGTGATCTAAGTGAATGTATGTATTGAATACATTCCCTAAACAACATGGCAACCTTGGGCATTCATTAGAGAGGCTTATGATCGGATTTGTATGCATTTTGGAGCTTTGATTGAAGATTGGATTACATTGTTTTTGACAGGGCTGAAATGCTTCTTTAACTTTGACAGGGATTTGATAGAAGTATTTGACATATGTCTTAATTGTAAAGGCTTCCACCACTACTCAATTGAAGCTACATGTAATTTTGAGGTGAATACCTATAGCAGTCAATGGACGGATGCAGCATGAATCATGGATTATGATCATGGGTTATGATATGTATTTGTGTATGAGATGAGCTATTGCCTCCTTATGTCTTGGGCTTCAACCCTCCCTTATTTGGATGTATTTGGTTATGAGCTATGATTATAAGCTGATGTCTTCCATGTATGGCAGGATGCTGAAATAAACTGATTGGATTCACCTCTATCAATTTTCTTCTACATCTTCTATTTCTTTAAACCCCTTTTCTTCCGTTTACTCCTCTCCCTAAATCTCCCTTCACCCTTTTGTCTCTTACCCCCGTGGTAGACTTTCAACCCCAAATGCTCCAACAACGGGCTCCTAAACATGCCAAGCGACCCCACATGGTATCATGGGGCTAGGAGTGCCTAGATACTTTAAATGATTCTTCTAATTGCTACATTTGTAAATGCAATTTTGAATTGTAGTCCAACTAATTACCCCTCCCAACTCCAAGAAAAGGAGTTTCCCACACATAGGTGACCTTCTCGCCTCAAATCACTTATCTGGCATCCCCCTAATCGACTGTTGTGGCCCCTACAGATCTCCTACGCCCCTGGATTGGTCCCATGATGCATCATTTGAAACATATAAAACATTTTAATATACTCCTCTTTTAACATTTATTATACTAGGAGACTTTCATAACCTCATATAATCGCCCCCCCCCCCCCCTCCCATGTCTGTCTCCTTGCTCAAAAACCCTCCTCTTGATCTTGTTGTTGCTCACCTTTATGCTATTCATATGCTTCTTGGTGATCTCTTTGCTCCTCATCTCCACTCTTGTCAAATGGCTTGTATATTTGACGGAGATGTCATCATCATCATCCTCTTGTGGCCTTTTTTCCCTTGTACTTTTCTAGTATAGTCTTCCCTAAGATTGATGTGTGACTTTACCCAAAGGCTAAGGATGAGCCTTTGTGGCATGACAAGTTTGGAAATTATTGTCCATGCCATAGTGGTAGCTTTTGGTTTTGCCCAAGAAGTGGTTGGCGTCTCATGGTTTGCTTTGAATTAGCCATTCTTGCAAAGAAATGAAATTTAGAGGCCTATAGGTGAACACAAGTGAAGTATAAGAATGAAATTTTTACTCTCTATTTAAACGGAAAGTTAGTTGGGGGCCAGGGGGGGTGGATGGGGGATGGTAATACATGGGGTTTAGGGACAAGCCCATGTAGAGCCATCCCCTATCTTCTACTACGCCATGCAATATGTGTATTTGTTGCATTACTAGATGTGCAAACACATGCACTCATGTATGCACATATGCACACATGCCCATACACACATAAACCTGTGAGCAAGAGAAAAAATGGAGAGAGAGAGAAAGAGAGAGAGAACTATGAAATAGAGAAGTGTGAATTTAAAGAAGAGAATGAATGGATACAAACTTATAAAACATGCATATACATACATTCATACATATATGTAGATACATACATCCATGCACAAACAAATACTTGCACACATATATACATATGCATGCACACACATACACACATGCATGCACACAACATGTACACATAGGAGGTGGAAAAAGATTAGAGACAAGGGACATGAAAAAAAGAAGTAAGGAAACAAGAGAAAAATGATTAGAGGAAGAAAGAGAATACACACACTTATGAGACCATACAAATGGAAACCCACGTGTGCATATACATAGATATATGCATACATACACACGTAGATACATATAGCATATGAGTGAGAGAAAAAACAAAGAGAGAGAGAGAGAGGGGGGGAGGGAGAGGAAAAGTCAATGAGAAAGAGAGAGAAAACTATAAAAGAAAGAAGACAGGAAATAAAGAAGAGGAGAGAGAATGGATAATTTTACAAAATATACATATACATATATGCATATACACATGCAGACACATACATCCTCACACAAACACAATTTGCACACATATATGCATGTATACACACATACATACACATCTCATACACATACACACACATGCATACACACATATGAGATGAAAAAAGAAGAGAAACAAGAGACTAGAGAAAGAAAATATAAGAGACTAGTGAAAAATGATGAGGGAGAGAGAGGATACACACACTTATGAGACCACACAAATGGAAACACACGTATTAAATGTGCATATATGTATACTTACATACATACATATGATACACACATGTGCATACACATGCACACAAATGCATACACTAGACATACATATGAGGTGAAAATAGATGAGAGATAAGGGCTCTAGAAAATAGAAAAAATAGATAAGAGAAAAATGATGCGAGTGAGAGAGAGGAGACAAACATGTCATCACACAAATGGAAGCACACTCATTAAACACACCTATACATATATACACATGTGCATGCATATCCACCCATACATGTGCATACACATACATACACATAAAACATATGAGAGAGAAAAAATGGAGAGATAGAGAGAGATGGGAGGGATTGGAAAAATCGATGCGAAAGAGAGGAGAGAGGAAATAAAGGAGACAAGAGAGAATGGATACAAACTTATAAAACATGCATACACACATCCAAACACATACCTGAACACATGCATGCATGCATGCACATGCACACATATAAGGTGGAAAAAGTGAGAGATAGAGGTTTCTTTTTTAAATGAAAAAGGATACGAGATAAAAATGATGAGGGGGGGAGAGAGGACACACACACATGAGAGCACACAAATGGAAGCATGCATATTAGATATACATATACATATATAACACACATGTGCACACATATATGCATATACATATGCACGTGCACACAGACATACAAACACACACACACAAAGGAGAAGAAGAAGAAGAAGAAGAAGAAGAGAGGAGAGACAAGAGAGCAAAAAAGAAAGGAGAGACAAGAGAGAGAAAAAAGGGAGGCAAGAGAAAATGATGAGCTTATGAGATTAGACAAATGGACACATGTATATAAATCACACACATACATATATATATATATATGATTGGATTCTTTGTAACTCAACCACTCATGAACCTTCTTGCCATATGAAATGTGCATTAGGATGTGGTCTGAAAGAGAATATTAACACAAAGCACCTAGTGTACATGATGTTGATAGCTTATAAGTGCACCCCATGGGTGTCATGGGCCTCTTCTCCTTTTTCTCTCATTTGCCAAAATAGCCATATTGAGAAAAACAATGTAGCTTAAAGTAAGGTTTGCAAGCTTATCTCAACTAATTATAAGGGGTGCCATGTAAATCAATTAGTTTAGCCAAACATATTGTAATTTGATGAAAATAAAATTTGAACTAATAAAATTAAGTTTACATCCTACATTAAAAATCTCCTAATAGAAATATTTTGATCATAAATTTTTAAATTACATAATTTCATATTTAGAAAGTAACTAACCTAATTTCTATGTGATATAATCAACATATGCTATTCACTGATACTAGAGAAGACAATAGGTGTTCTTAAATATATCAAAGTATTCGCTCCATCAAGATATACAAAGTATACAACAAGAAAATGATCAATTCAAGAAGATTGTGTAAATATATTTTATTTTACTAATCTCAAATAACTTGAGAGAAATATAAGCTCAAGAGCCACATATATCAATAATAGAGCACCTCCCCTATACTTGTGTTGAAATATTAAGGCATGTCTTGCAAGGTCTCGGAGGCTTCTAGTGTCATTGCAAGCATGGCTCATAGGCTTTGTATGGCTCAAATGTTTCTTGGAGACATGGAATGCCAAGACAAACTTACAAGGGACTATACAAATAATATGCATATTGAGCTACGTATACAACTTTCAAATGTTATAAATAATATTCAAAACATAACATACAAGGCTTGCTACACACCAAATAATAGATGCCCACTTTATAAGCTTTAACCAATCAAAACACTTATTTAAGGGTTGGGAATCAGCAATCCTTTACATACTAGAAAGGATATGACATGTTGTTTACTTGTTAAATAGGTGAACTTCATGTCCACTTTTAGATGGGAAATCTCCCCTACCACTTTGTTAAGTGGTGGACAATGGTACACTTTTTGCATTTGCAACCAATCAAACAATTTAGAAGATTATTCTATTTTATTTTCTTGCAAATTATGACCATTTGGTGTGTAAAGGTATTGCATACATGTGCACGCCCAAATTCAAAAAGTGCATGCATCCCTCACTTGATGTGTAACCAACCTAAGTCCCAAGCATCATCTTAGTGTTACTTAAAGCAAGTAGAGAGAAGGTTAGAGAAGGCTTGTCTCTTACTAATGGAATGCATTAATTTTAACTTATTATTGCAATGAATTGATTCTAGTGGTACAAAAAGGGTTGTTTAGAACAATACCTTAGCAATACCTTAAGGTACTTTCTTTCATAGGAAAAACCAAAAATTACCTATCATCTTATACTTCATGTAGATCCCCAAGAGAATAAATCAACAATGTAAACTTTGGCACAAGATTTGAGTTCAATTATACAAAATTTAAACTTCAAGGTACTTTCTTTCATAGGGAAAACCAAAAATTACCTATCATGTTATACATCAATATGTAGATCTCAAAGACAATAATTCAATAGTGCAAACTTTGACAAGATTTGAGTGTAATTATAAAATTTATAGATCCCCCATTTTGTAAGGCAATAGTGTAAATGGTAGAAAATGCTTAACACCAATCCATACTCTCACACATTAAAAAGGGAACCTAAAATTTCATTCTTTTGGGCCAATGTGATAAACTAAAAGAGTTCATGAGCAACACCCCCCTTGATCTTTAAGTATGAATGATACAAGATTGGCCTTATTTCCTTGGAATGCCAATAGTTTTGCTCGATATGTTGGAATAACTATTTAAGCAAAATCCTTAAAGAATCTCATTGAGAAACCCATATGAACCATCCCAAGTTGTAAGCCTCAAAGGGGAGAAGTGTGGGAGTTATGCAAGATTGCCTCTAATTTCCATCTATATCGATGGCCCTAGCCTCTCTCATGCCTATTTAATACCTTTGAATATCTAGTAGAAATATGCCATTATCAATCCACCTTGGAATGGGAAGACGTTGGAAAAAAAAAGGCTATTATCCATACAAAAAAAACTAACACCTTCCATCAAAAATTCTTCTTTAGAGCCTTGTGCCAAGCTCTAAAGGACGAGTTGAATTTCTTCATGCCTTTGAGGGCCACCAGGATTTCCCCTTTGATAGAGCAGGCATCCAAATCCTTCCAGTATGAAATCTGACTAAGGCATCTTGCATTTCTATGTCTCCAAATTGCCCTGATCGTGACTGCTCTAGAAACATTCCATAGCTAAAGTGAAGCCTCATTCATGTAACCTCCCTCACCAAAGAGGATTGTCTTAGGTGTGACTGCTGCATGGAAACCTAATGCTTCAATCCATTGCCTGATTGATTTCCACATTGGTTTTAACCCGAGGGCAGTCCCAAAATAAGTGGTATATAAATTCCTCGTGTCTGCTCTGCTGCTACAGATCCCACACCAAGGGGGAGACCTTTTTGTATTTACCAATGAGGTCCCTGGTAGGGAACTTATTCATTAGAACCTTCCACATAATCAAATTGGGTTTGCGAGATAGTGTGAGGGCCCATATCTTCCTCAGCCTCCTCTTCCAGGTCCTGAGCTTGGTTCTGGGGAAAGTAGACTTCCAGTGTTCAACCAGTTTAAGGAGGTATCTCCCTTCAAATCCTTTGAAATCTTTAACCCTCCTACAATCAGCCAGAGTCTTGTTTGCCTCTGATTTAAGCTCTTCAAGTGTAGCTCTATTCTTGGCAAAAAAGGTTGTTGGCCATTCATCCTTTCTTGTTGCTAGAGTCTCGGAGACCCAACATCCCTCCTCCTCATCACTGAGTGACCACTGGGCTTGGACTTGAAGGTCATCCATCCAATTCAGTGCATTGCTGTCCCAAATGTCCTTCCACCAGCATAATCCTTTTAGAGAAATTCTATGGGCCAGCCTCGGATTGCATTTTGCAGGCGGTACTCCATCCTCATAAGCCTTGGGAAAGGTCCATATGGATTGGAGCAGACTAGAGTCCCCTCCCCTTCCCTCACTTCCACCCCATTTAGAGGACTGTAGGAATTCTTGCCAGACTAAAACTATGCTATTAGCCACCTCAGGTTGGGGGATTTTTACTTTGAAGCAACTTAGTAGGCGGTTCCAATGTGAGAACTCCTGCCAGGGACCCCAAGGGAGTTTAGAGGAAGAGATCTAGTGCCGAAAGATGATCGCCCAGGGTTGTGATAGGTCAATCCTCCTAATCAACTGGAATATTAGTCTATTAGCTTTATCTTTTAGGGCTTCAACTCCAAGTCCCCTTCATATCTAGGAACTGTTACCATGTCCCAAGCAACAACATGCCACTGTTGAGAATCCCCTTTGTGCCAAAGAAAGTGCCTAAAGATCTTTTCTAATTCCAGTCATCTTGATTGCTGAAAACAAAAATTGCTGCAGCAAAAACCATCGTGGAGACCATCATCAAAGTGAGAATCACTAGCTCCCCTCCTAGTGAGTAAGCCTCACTTCTCCATTTAGAGGCCTTTCCAATGAATTTGGTGAAAAACCACTGGAACCTTTGTTTCTGTGAAATCCCTACACCCAAGGGACAACCCAAGTACGGAATGATTTCTCCCTTCTGCACTATTTTGCAATCTTGCTTTACTAGCCGTCTTCATCATACCCAATGTAGAGTATCTATGTCTTCTTGTAGCTCAACATCGAGCCTGATAGGGTACAAAATTCCTTAAAGGGCATCAGCAACTCTTGCACCTACTATGGTTCAGCTTTAACTAAGCTTTGTCATCAGCAAAAAATTGTGTGGTCATGGTCTCCCCCCCAGGGAGTTTCAATCCAGTGAGAGTGACCCTTTGAACAAGCCAATCAATCCTTTGCAGTAGCAGAGGATCAGTGATTATAGCAAAGAGGAGGGGGGCCAAAGGGAACCCCTGCCTTATCGACCTCACTAGATCGAATAGTCTAGAAGTACATGCATTTATCTGAACCACTGCAAACACATTTGTGAAGAGGGTTGACACCATGCTAGCAAACTTGCTATTGAAGCCGATGACGCACAGGGTGGTTAGGATGAAGTCCCACCCTACCCAGTCATAGGCTTTATCGAAGTCTAGATTAACAAAGACCATCTTTTGATCACTAGCTAGGGCCCAATCAATAGCAGCTACCAAATTTAGTACTATGTCCTGGATTTTGCGCCAATGAAGGAAGCCATACTGTCTACCATGCAGCAACTAAGGGAGAAGATATTTTACCCTCAATGCCAAAATTTTAGCCATTACCTTGTAACTGACAGTGAGCATAGTGAGTGGGCACCACTGGGAGATCTTAACCTATCGACAGACTTCAGGATGAATTTAACCATGCCCCGATTGAATTCACTAGAGATGGTTTGTCGGTGGAAGCACTAATTGATGAAGTAGGTGAGGTCACTACCACAAACGTTCCATAATGCTTTATACACCTCCAATGAAATGCCATCAATCCCTAGGGATTTATGATATTTCATTGCTCTGATAGCAAACTCGACCTCCTCTTGAGACACTAGCCTACCCAAATTGGTAAGTGTATTCACCTCAACTCGGGGAGTAAAACCTTCAAAAATTTGTTGAAGCCTGTTCTCATAATCAGTCGGCTTTGGGGGAAATAGTCCCACCAAATTAATCATTTTCTCCTAAAAGGATACAAAGAATATCATCATTAGGAGAGAAAGCTAAAGCCTTTAGCAAAGCCACTCTAGCTCTGGATGCATTTTCAAGTGACAATCTCCTCTTCTTGGCCACATTCCTTCTATGCTCCTTGGTTATTTTAACCAGATCAGCATGCATGCTATCTAGTTAGTTGTCGGGTCATTGTGAACCCTATTCGCCGCCCACTCCTCCTTTAGACTAGTGACAAATTGCTTGTTCATCAAGAAAGGAGACATTAAATTTAAAAAGTGGGGGCCCCTCTTGCATCCTTCCTTCAAAGACCAATCGCAGGCAATTTCTCTAAAACAACCATGTTAGTTAGGGTCTCAAATTTACAGTCAGTTGTTGCCAGCCACCATTCGCTGTTGTTGGCATAGACTTGTTGATCAAGACGGGCATCTCGCTAGTAGGGGGCTCATTGGCAATTATGCCATGTGAAACATCTTCCCCTTGAGTTCCGAAAGGTACATGCTACATCTACCAATGAGTGGAAGTGTTGCATGAGGTCCCACTAGGTCATTTCAGCCCTTGTCATGGATCCCATGCCATGAGACCTGTCAACTGGATCTAGAGACATATTCCAATCCCCCATGAGGAGGGTGGGCGTGTCACCTAATGTAACGTGGCTGCTCCTCAAATCATGGGACACATCCTAGCAGTCCATCGAGAGATATATCTAGAAGACACCGCCCGGCACTCGCAAGGAATGACACAGGGTTTGCCAACTAGGGTCTCTCGAGTCTATCCCCTCAACGGAACTTATCTATCTGTTCCCACTAGGATCAACCTGAAGTCCGGGTTCCTAGCCAACAGTGTCTAAGGCCATAGACCGACTTTTTCCTAACATTTCTCGTTAACATTTCCTTTGAGGAAAGCTCTCGGCCTAGCAGTCCATCGAGAGATATATCTAGAAGACACCGCCCGACACTCGCAAGGAATGACATGGGTTTTTCCAACTAGGGTCTCTCGAGTCTGCCCCTGCAGTAGAACTTATTCGGCCGTTCCCACTAGGATCGACCTGAAGTCCGGGTTCCTAGCCAACAGTATCTAAGGCCATAGACCGACTTTTTCTTAACATTTCTCGTTAGCATTTCCTTTGAGGAAAGCTCTCGGTTAAGTCGGTCTATGGCCTTAGACACTGTGATAAGTTCTGTTGCGGGGGCAGACTCGAGAGACCCTAGTTGGCAAACCCCATGTCATTCCTTGCGAGTGTCGGGCGGCGTCTTCTAGATATATCTCTTGATGGACTGCTAGGACGTGTCCCGTGATTTGAGGAGCAGGCACATTACAGTTGGTATCATAGCAAAACTTATTAATGATACATGATTGATTAATGTTCGGATCATAGACATATCCTAAATAACCTAAGTGGTATAGCTTGATTGTCAGGCACCTTCTGCACCCATGAATGCTGACATGCAAGAGAAGAAGTTCCTTCTTAAGCAAATTAAGCCACTCAAGTTTAATGGCAAAGAACGGACTGTTCAAGTTGACGCCGAGATCTGGATTAAGTCCATGGAGGACTATTTTGAGGCAGCAGGAACTACACCTGCTAACCAAGCCATGCTCACCAAACTTAAGCTTACATGCGAAGCGAGACTTTGGTGGAAACAGTGGTGCAGAGACCAAGTGATCTCGGAGGGGACCGTCACTTGGAATAAGCTTAAGGAAGCAGTGCGAGGGAGGTATCTGCCACCTGCCTACCGCACACAAAAGATGAATGAATTCTACGACTTGAAGCAGCTAGAATTATCCCTTGAAGCATACTATTCGAAGTTCGTTTCACTCCTAAAGTATGCACCCCTAATGGATATGACACAACAAGTGTCAAAGTTCTGTGCTGGGTTGAATCCACCCATAAACACTCGATTGGAATCAATGCGGCCAACGGACTTGTAAGACGCATTACTCTAAGCGAATCCAATCGTCCAAGAGCTTAAATTAGGCAGCTATGATGAAGATGACTCACAGGATCAAGACAAGAGGTGCCACAAGTGCGGTGAGATAGGACACATCCGTAAGAGATGCCCCAACTGCCGATGTTTCCACTGCAATGAACTAGGACACATCCAAACAGGTTGTCCTGAGTTCGACCCTGAGAATCAAGAACGTGCGGTCAAACGAAGCCGTCTAAACTATACTTTTGGCTCTTATTATAAATCACATGATGATGAAGGCCTGGAGCCTGTTGTAACCTTTGAGGATGACTAGATATCCTAGGAAGATATACTTGAGGTAATAAGTCTTGTTGGAATAAAACCTATTGAATCCCATGAGTTGTGGCAAGTTGTTATTTTAAGATGGGAATTTGAGTAATCAGAGTTGCACAGCGAAAGCGCGATGGGACCTAACCCACAGGTTTTAGAACCCAAAAATAACTAGTTATCAATAAACCCTAAGCGCATTCGAGATGAGGATATCTCGATTCCTCTAAGGGGGAGAGGATGTAACATCCCTGTGCCATAGGAATTCCCCCCCCCCCCCCCCTTTTCTTTTCTTTCTCAAATTTTTTTTCCTCTCCCTCTCCCTTCCCCCCGACAATACCTCGGGGAGAGAGAGAGAGAGGAAATGAAAAAGAAAAGGGGGGTGCATGCTGCCCAGGTGGTAGCTTACAGCTGCATCCCCCCCTTTAAAAGGCCACCCTCCTCCTTGTCGTCGACATGGTCCCCCCCCCCCCCCCCCCGCGCTGCAAAAGCCCCCTCCATTCGTTACAAGCAGCCATCAACTCCCTGGGTCCTCGGATGGATGCTACGGCCCCCCCTCCTACTGACGTAGAACCCCCCCTGCTGACGTAGAAGCCCCCTTGCCACCCTGACCGACCATGAGGAGAAAGGGAGAAGGAGAGGATAAGAAGGAAGTAGTGGGAGAAAAGTAAGGAGAGAGACAGAGAGAGAGAGAGAGAGAGAGAAGAGGAGGAAGAGAGAAAGAGAAGTAGAAGGAGAAGAAGGAGGAGAAGAGGATAAGAAGGAAGTAGTGGGAGAAAAGTAAGAAGGAGGGAGAGAGAGAAGATGAGGAAGAGAGAGAGAGAAGGAGAAGGAGAAGGAGTGATAGGAAAAAAAGTAGTGGGAGAATAAAAGAAGGGGAGAGTAGTTAAAGAAGAGGAATAGGAGATAAGTAGAATGAGAAGGAGTGGTAGGAAAAAGGGAAGTAGCGAGAGAAAAGAAAGGAGAGAGAGAGAGAGAAGAAAAGAAGGGGAGAGAAATAGAAGGAGAAGGAGAGAAGGAGAGAGGTAGAAGAAGAAGAAGAAGAGTTAGAGGGAGAGAGGAGTGAGGTAGTAGAAAAAGAGAAGAAGAAAAGAAAGAGAGGGAAGGGGGAGAAAAGAGGTGGAAGAGGGAAGAGAAGGAGAGAGAGAGAGTAGAGAAATAAAGAAGGCAAAGAAGAGAAGGAGAGAGAGAGAGTAGAGGAATAAGAGAAAAGAAGAATAAGAGAAGGAGAGGGGAAGAGAGTAGGAGAGTAAGAAAAAAGAAGAAGAAGAGAGAGAGAGAGTAACCACCACAAGTCACCCAAACTACTCTCTCGGCAATGAACCATCCAGCGGTCTTTCCCAACCGAACATGTCAAATTGGCGAATCTCCGCAAGGCGAATAGCTCCCAAGAAGAAAGTCGCGGGAAGCATAGGCGCCCAAGCTACCGTTAATGCTGGAGGGGTAAGCGGAACGACCAACGCAACACACACGAATCAAGTCCAGGTTCTAAACGTTAAAAAAATAACTCAAGAAGTATTTCTCATGGAATGGATGAAAGCATTGATGCCGTGCATAGGGTTTTGTTTACTCTAAGAGCTAAGTTGCATGTGCGAAACGGTAGAGTTGGAATTCGCACAAGATTTTAGGCACGAAATGATAGCTTTTACACACATAAAATGATAAGGTTGTCGCTTTACTTGACATAAAATGATAGCTTTTTAACCAGTTCAGTGCATGAATAGTCCTTTAGAATTCACATTTCACAATCATGGTTAAACGAAACACATGAAATATTAATTTCTGTTCATGAGATATACTTACATCGTTAGACAAAATCCGACTTTCATAGATGCAAGTCACATGTGATCCGGTGCATTAGGAATGTGTATAATTACCTAGAATTGTTTTATCGATCTTGTGGACTATCACAAATGGATACACTCCTAGCTTAGTTGAATCTGGTGACCTAACCCTAAATGGATTGTTGACCCAAGTTATGCTTGGCGGCTTGAAAAGGTTATAAATCCCTTAAGCAAGTGTTTTTGATACATCCAATTAAGAATTCTGATTGTGCATGCGATAGGATTGCGAGGCCTTGAAGCAAGAGATTGTGCATTCAACTGTTTGTTAATGTGGTTCTGAGGTGTTAACCCAAGTGGGGAGTGTTTGATAATTTCATGGCCGGGTCTGAGATAACTGATTGTCATGGAAACGAAAGGGATGTTTTTTCTAGAAATTGTTACTTGCTGTTTACTTCAGTTATGGTTGATTTCCTAAAGGAATAATTAAGGAAGGATGGCGCTAGCTACCCCCCGCGAGCCGCCAAACCCTAACCAAGGGGGTTATGAATCTGCGCCGAGAATGTGAACCAAACCCGCCGCAAGAGGTCTCTCCGTGGAAATCACTTGGCGTAGGAAGACGCTTGGGTACCAGTGGGGACTTTGGCTGTAAATCCCAATTCCTCCAGACCCTACACAAGAGTTCCACGTGACTCGAGATGGAATCTCGAAACCTTGATACTAGTTACAATGCGAAATCTTGGAAGGATAAACCTTCGGGTTTTATTACCGAAAAACGAAAAAAAATTTCTACGGAGACAAAAAGGAGCACTTAATTCTCCTGTATGGGCAGGAGATACACATTAATCTGAAGATAATTAAAGAAGTGTTTGATCTTGTTTTATCTTGTCCTCGTATCTGTGGCCTAAATTACGTAAAGGAACCTATGACTAATGGGATAATTAAAAAAGTTGTTTTTATGTGTCAAGCATAATGTGGTAGGTAATTAGATAACTAAAACAACCCCCGAGGGAAACGTGGTGGATGTGACCAATGGGTCTATCCTACGGCAGGGTGGTCTCGGTTAGCCGAGAGCTTTCCTCAAAGAAAATGTTAACAAGAAATGTTAGAAAAAAGTTGGTCTATGACCTTAGACACTGTTGGCTAGAAACCCGGACTTCAGGTCGATCCTAGTGGGAACGGCCGAATAAGTTCCGTTACAGGGGCAGACTCGAGAGACCCTAGTTGGCAAACCCCATATCATTCTTTGCGAGTGCCAAGCGACGTCTTCTAGATATATCTCTCGATGGACTGCTAGAACGTGTCCTGCGATTTGAGGAGCAGACACGTTACACCTAACTCTTAGGAGAGCCATTACCATTATAACCCCTACCCATAGAAACATTGCTTGCATAAGCAAATATCACTAATAGTGTTTTCCCTTCCACTAAGATAGAGACTCCCAGAATTGATCCATTCTTGTCAGCCCACAACACCAAAGGCACCAAAGGCATTAGCTCTTGCCGAGCAATCACTAGAGAGCCACCTCTTCCTCTTAAGCAATTTTTAGCCAGTGTGACATATCCTGGAAAGGAGATTTGACAGGCTTCTTCTTCTCTGATCTTAATTTCCTGCAATGCAATCATATCAAGCTTTCTGGTTCTGATTAGATCATACATAACTTCACCATTGCCCGCTTTGACTTGAGGCTTGCTAGATGGTTCAGGATTATCAGTCCTTTTTGGGGCCTCTTTAGGCTCCTGTGCTTTGCCTTTTGCTGCCGCATTGGGAGTCTCTTTGATCTCCTGCGGTTTGCCTTTAGACTTTGCTGTGAGAATTGGCTCAGATCCTTTGACCTCCATTTCAGCTTCAGTTCCTGCTGCGGGAGCCGCACCCTTCGTAGGACAATCTTTAGCAAAATGACCTCCCTCTGTCTGCATAGATAGCATGTATCGGGGAATGCACCAAAACGAACCTATAGAAGGAGTTCAAAACCACTAGACAATACTTCTGGTATAGTTTTCTTCCTATCCCATAAGATGCAGACTTTGCGGTCGGGTCAGAGCGAACCCATTGGAGTGGATGTGGAGGGTAGATAGAGTACTCTACCCAGGGTAGGAAAAAACAAAACCCTTATCGACGAAGCGGAACTGCTGTGTGATCGCTGGTCGGCCTCGATAAGTTGCCCCAAACCAACGCAAGAAATGTTAGATATGATTTTAGGAGTGTACTTGGACTAGCCTTGAAGAAATGTAAGAAGTTTATCTTTTCTTTCTCGAGGAGGACAAAATACTTAAAGATGCTCACCACACCACAGCTTTAGCCATCCATAATTTAAGGAACATGGCTTCCAAGATTTGGCTAGATTCGAATCCATTGTAGGGCTGAAAATTAAAATGGAGCAAGCTTATTATACCCACATAGGCATTGAATCCTATTGATGCACTTGCAAAGACTTACGACTAACGTTTAGCACTTGAACACCAACGCCTGGTGCATTAGTTGGCCAGTTGTGGGGAATGGAAGAAGCTATTAATGGATTTTTAATCATGTCTAGATTATGAACTATAAATATTCTATGAAATTTTCAAATATAGTCCTATGAATAAGTGCTCTTATCACTCAACTAATTGCAAAGGAATGTGACTTCTTGACTAAGGAAATATCAATAGAGTGCTTACTTGATAAAAGGCTTATTAAGATAGAACTAAATATTATTGCATGCATGGAACCAATCAAACCCACAAAACTATGATGTAAATATAGTAGTAACGCTTTGGTTTGGGCTCTAATATATGATCGAAATCTTGAATAAGGAAGTAGGAACTTAATTGCATCCACTAGCATCCAAATTTGCAAGAGGTAAGCTAGTGTTTTGATTTCTTAAGAGACTATACTTTCTATCTTTCTTGCTTGCATGCCAAGATTGGTCTATGGGTGGGTGTTACTTTTTACGCCTCTCAAATAAAATGGAGTGGGATTTCAAAATCACTTGAATCCCTCAAGGGCTCTCATCCACCGAGTCCATTTTACCACTACTAATTCTAGAGTAGCTATTGGTTTTCATCCATTGAGTCCACTTGATATATATGTTTTTTATTTTAAACAAATTGTGTGTGTGTGTGTATGTGAGAGAGATATTTCAAAAAAAAGTAAATGATATAAGATATGTTTCCTTAGCTCAAATGATTGAAATTTTCTCTAGTGGTAGTTGTGACTTAAATAAGCTTATAGAGACACATGTAAAGTGTTTCACAAGCTTCTTTGCTAATGATAACTAAGATAATGTTGACATTGTGTAGGCTATGCTTCATAGCGTTATAGGTTGCAAATAAAATGTTGTTAATTAAGATAAACATGAAAGCGTTCTGCGCGTGCTTCGCGCGCACAGAATGCTAGGCCGCTTCGCGGCCTTGAAGCGGCAAGCGAAGTTGCCGCAACTTCACTCAATAATCCATTTCTCATCTTTCTCTCTCATCTTTTTCCTCTCTCTCTCTCTCTCTCTCTCTCTCTCTCTCCCCCCAAAAATTCCCTATGTCTAATTCTCTCTCTCTCTCTTTCTCTCTCTCTCTCTCTCTCTTTTTGCCTTCTATTTTAGTTTTTTTTCTCTCCTGGTTCTCTCTCTCTCCTTTTTTTCTCTCCCCGCTTTTCTTCTCTCTCTCTCCTTTTATTCTCCTCTCTCTCTCTCTCTCTCCTCTCTTTTCCTTCTCTCTTTCTTCTCTATTTTTTAAATTTTATCTTTTCTCTCTCTATAATTCTCTCTACATGTTCTCTCTCTCTTCTTCTTCTTCTTCTTTCACTTTCTTCTCCCCCATCAGTCTCTCTTAAAGTATGTAAATTTTATCTTTTTCTTATATATAATTCTCTATTTATGTTTATATTCTCTCTCTTCTCCTCTCTCTCTCTCTTTCCGTCCCATTTTCTTCTTCTCCCCTTTCTCCTAATTTTCCTTTTTTTCTTCTCTCCTCTCTTTTAAATTTTATATTCTCTCTCTCTCTCTCTTCCCCCCTCTCTCCTTCTCTCTCCCTTCCTCTTTCTCTCAAAAAATATTTAAATTTTAAAAAGACTTCTCTCTTTTCTCTTTTTCTCCATCTCTCTTCCTCCTTTCCTCTCTCTTCTTCTTATTCTTCTCTTCTCTCTCTCTCTCTCCCTCTCCTCTCATTTCCTTTTCTCTCCTCTTTTTTTTTTCCTTCTCTCTTTAAATTTTTTTCTTTTCTCTTTCTTTTAAACTTTATATTTTCTTTCTCTATAATTCTCTCTGTGCTCAAATTCTCTCTCTTCTTCTTATTTTCTATCTCTGTCTCTGTCCCCCCTCTCTCTCTCTCTTAAATTTTATATTTCCTCTCTTTATAATTCTCTTTCTCTCTATTCCCTTCCTCTCCTCTTCTTTTTTTTGCTCTTTATATATATATATATATATATATATATATATATATCTCCTTATTTTAATTAAAAAGAAAGTTTTTTTTCTTTTTTTTTCCTTTTCTTTTAATTTTTATATTTCCTTTCTCTATAATTCTCTCTTCTTCTTTTTATTTTCTCTCTCACATTTTCTTCTCTCTGTCTCTCTCCCCTCTCTCTCCTCTCTTTTCCTTTTTTCTTTTTCTGTCTCTCTCTTTCTCTCTCCCTCCCTCCCTCTCCTCTTCTTTCTTTTTTGCTCTTTGTATCTCTCTCTCTCTCTCTCTCTCTCTCTCTCTCTCTCTCTCCTTATTTTAATTAAACAAAAAGTTTACATTAAAAAGTTTGAAGAGAGAGAGAGAGAGAGAGAGAAAAAAAAACCTAGGCCCTACGCATGAGAGAGAGGGGGGAGGGGGAGAAGAAAAATGTTTAATTAAAAAAAGACTATTATCTTTCCTCTTTCTCCCCCTTCTCTCTCCGTCTTCTTCTTTTTATCCTTCTTCTCCTTCTCTCTCTCTCTCTCTCTTTTACTCTATCTCTTTCTCACAATGTGTGAAAAACTATGTTCGAAAAATTTTAAATTTAAAAAAGCTTTTAAACTGTTTAATTAAAAAAAGTTAATCTAAGAGAGAAAGAGAGAGAGAGAGAGAGAGAGAAACTTTTGATTTAAAAAGAAGTTTGATTTAATTAAAGGAGAGAGAGAGAGAGAGAGAGAGAGAGAGAGAGAGAGAGAGAGAGAGAGAGAAAACCTAGGCCCTACACATGAGAGGGGGGGAATTTAATTAAAAAGGGAATGGGGTTTTAATTTAAAAAAGGGAGGTGAGGAGGAGAGGCTTTAATGAAAAAAAGGAAGGAGAAGAGAAAATGAGATATTACAAGTGAGAAAGAGAGGAGGGGATGGAGTTTTGATTAAAGAAATGAGGTTTGGAAAAGGGAATAGGTTCGGGAAGGAGAGGCTTTAATGAAAAATGTGAAGGAGAAGAGAAAATGAGATATTACACGTGAGAAAGGGAGGAGGGGAGGGGGTTTTGATTAAAGAAACGAGGTTTGGAAAAGAGAATAGGTTCAGGAAACCCTCTGGAGGTTCGGGGCTTTCCGAACCTATAGCTAAAATAATATAATAGTAATATATGGAAACCAAAAGAAAACAACTATGGTGATCACTCTCAAACTCTTTGTCACATGAATTATAGGAATGGGACATGGGGTCACGTCAAAGAAATGCACTAGTGACAACATTTAAAGAGAAAAGAAGACAAGTGACCACATGTCACCAATGTGCAAGCCGTAAGGAATAGAAAAGGGAAGAGCTAGCAAGGGTCCATATCACCAAGTGTGGATGATCACTTGATAATTCTAAAGATCTTTGCATAATGTTCATCCTTTGTCAAAACAAGAGATAGTAGATCCATGCTTTATGAGCGTTGTACTATTGTATACACAAATATTCTCCCCAATAGTGTGCTTGAGAAAGGAAGGACACCTAAGCTTTTTGTCGTGCCATGAATAGGCCCACCAAGCCTTGTGTCTCCAAGTTTCACCACACAAAACCAAAGACTTGTTGGCTTGGAATCTCTCTCTCTCTCTCTCTCTCTCTCTCTCTCTCTCTCTCTCACCAAAGCATTTTTTTCAGACCTCGATTTTAAAAGGCTATACTTGTGCATACTTATGTTTTTGAACTTAAAAGTCACAATCAATGATTCTTTAGTAATTATACTAATGTATAGGGATACCATGTTTGGAATTTATTATAATATTGAACTTCACTCAATATATTTTCCTTTTATTCAAGAAAAGCATGCTCAATATTGGTTTATGTAATTGATTGAATGTTAAAATTGAATACCACTCTACTTATGACTATTAAAGAATAACGCATAAGTCATTGCTCTCTCTTATACTTGCACACATGTACATAAAAGCATCCATTCTTACCTACACACTTGAAAATTTAAGTAATCAATTATTTTGCATGGACTAGTTATACAATCAAATATGCTTTTCTACAATGTATGCTAGCGAATTGCACTTTCTTCTTACTTGTGAAAGTCTTTCTAGGCAAGAATCAAGTCTTTGCTTGTAAGTAATAGTTGTGTTTGGTGGTTATATTTACATATAAAAACTCGTTATCATCTTTCACAGTCCAACAGTAGAGTGTGAAGGAAAAGATGAGCAATGATGACATTGAAGCATAACATATTGAACAAGACAATACATGGTCCTCCTAATGGGATTGATATATTGCAGATTCTTAAAGAAAAGGTCACCTGAGTGAGTGAGGGAGGGAGGGAGGGAAGGAGAGATAATAAACATTTCATTCACATGGGCACTTTGTTAAGATGACACAATGGTCATACAAGAATAGTGAGCTTAACAGCCTATTGTCTAGTAACTCCTCTACTCCAAGTGCTAAAATTTATAATAATATTTGTGGCACTACCATATAGTGCCATTGTATTATAAGATATGCTATATATAATATCTCCTCTACTGTAAGTACCAAAATGGATGAAAACATTTTATCCTAGTTTCATGTGATGTATTTTCTACACCTCAACATGAAGGATAAAGTCTAGACTTTGCACTTTTGTTAACATTTGTCATTGCACGATACATAGGGATATATATCCTTCTACCTAAGGGCATAAAATTTCCTAGACTCTTTTTGAGCTAAAATAGAGGGATAAAGGAAAACAAGCCAAGAAGAAACTATGCACAATGTAGAGAAAGAAGGTATGAACTACAAAATGATGTTGTATTGCTTTTGGGTTTCTTTCACACACGTTACATGTAAGAGGGTTGGTGGACCCTTACACTAATATCAAACATGTTTCTAGGAGGATCATTATGGGATCTCTTTGCCCATAAAATGCTTGTCTCTTTACATCCAAAGTATATATTCTATTATATCCTATTTGATCATCTCCCCTCAAAAAGGGACTCATAATGAAGCATATATAAAAGAAATAGAAAATTTTACAATTGATTGTACAAACAACTAATCCATCATCAAAAACATTATGTCACAATCATTTCCCCTCCTAAAAGATGCAAAGTATTTGCATGGCTATCTTATGCTTTAGGTGGGGAATAGACATTTTGACAAATTCTATTGGATTTACACAAGATGGGATGTGTTCTATGAGCACACGAATAATTTTCTACTAACCCCCCTCACAAATCATAGCACATATCAATGTGCCAAAGCTTCAAATGGCCTTAATCCCTTGAGTAGTAGAAATACATAATTTATTTCTATAAATATGGGTATCAATTGTGGATGGTAACCAAAACTCATGTCTTCAAGTAGCTTTCTAACGTAGATGAACTCCTTAGGTAGTCAAGCTATAGGCTATATACTTCACTTTAGCTATAGAAACAGCTACAAAATGTTGTTGCTTTGTGGACCAAGAAATGGGTCCACTTGAAAAGAGCTAAAGAAGCTTGAGACAAATTCCCTTTGCTGAAACAAATGCTGACATGTGATGTGGCATTGAGATACCTCAAGACTGTAATTTGCTTCCAATGTTCATATGTAAAGTTGTGCATTGCCTTGGAAAGGATGTGACTTGCAAAGATGAAATTTGGTCATGTAAGTGTTATGAAATGCCTTATGTGCCACTCAATACATGGTATAGTTTCCATCTTTTCAACACACTCAGTGGATGTGGAATGAGATGAAGATTCATTGAATTGAAGGTTTTGGGCTAATGGGGTGACCATTATGCATATTTGCATGTTATATCTAGCTAGAAGATTATCTACATAGGTTTTTTAATGCATTTTGATGAGGGTGTAGCCATAATTGGTAATGGAAAAATGAGATGAAATGATCAATTTTGCTTTTTTCATGGCTATAGGTGAGTTTGTCAAAATTTGAATATCATCTACATGTAGAGCAAGAATGATGATGTTTTGGGAGTGGACTAATACATATATGTTGTTGTAATTATTTGGTCTCCTAAAGCCATGATGAATGAGATGGGAATGCATTCCATTGTATCATTGCATGGGACTTGTTTCAGCCCATAGATGCATCTATGGAGAAGACATACATGATAAGGATATTGACTATCAATGGAGTTCGACATATAGCTTCTTTAAAGAATCTATGCAATAATGGATACCTATACGATGGAGATGTAAATTAAGCTGAGCTACATAAGAGATAAGAACCCATAGTAAGGTCATTGAGAGCATCATGGAGAAGATTGAGGTGTAGTCTTGACCTTCAATTCTATTAGCTTCTTTCAAAGCACCGACTTGCAAGTGATTACTAAATGGCTAGGTGATAGAGGCACAAGACTCTAAGTGTGGTTTTGAATGAGACCTTTGTATTCTTTAGACATGGCTACTTTCCAATGCTAGGATTTAGATCCTCTAAGTGCTTGATCAATAATGGCATAGTTTGGCACCTTAGCTATAATAATATTGGCTTTAGCAAGGCATTATATTCCAAGATTAGATTGGCCAAAATAGAGAGAGATTCCAAAAATTTAAAGCATAGAGGTGGAGTTGATAGTACTTCTTCTTCATCCAGGTTTGATATAGAGAACATTGTTACTAGTTTGTATTTGATTTTAGGGGTTGATCACACCTAAGGGGATTGGGAACCTAGTCCATGTGCTAGGCACACACATTATATTAAAACAAAGTAGAACATATACTTCATTATAACTATTGGAGCTCACGCTCGACCACCAAGACCCACGGACCGCTTATTCTTTCAAGCATTTCAAGCCGAGCACTAATAGCTACCTCTCATATAGCTGATGCGCTATCCCTCTGTACGAGTGTAGTGAGCTTACCTCGATGCCCAATTGAGTACCCTCCTCCTTCGTGCACCCCGGTAGTTGCATAATTCGTTATGCAAGCTCAAACATTCTCAAGCCCTCTCCTTCAAGCTCCATCCTCCATAGCCGCACGAGACAAGAGAAGAGAAGAAGATGAGAGGAGATGGTGGGAGCTTCTCCACCCTAGTCTCTCACCCTCACTCACTCACTCACACTCCCTCACTCAAGCACAAGCAAAAAGGCAAGAATAAGAGCTTTTGCCACACACCAAAGAATGAGCTTCCCATTCACTTTTTGAGTTTATATACAAAACGCTTATCCCTTTTGGGTGGTCAACTTCCTTTCTACTGCCTGTCTACCCTTACAATTTGCACAGGAGGGAGCTTGGTGCTCTTTTATAGGGATTTTGGCTCTGCCTTTTCATTCAAAGGTACATTTTCTCTTTTTTAGCACTTTTTGAGCTCCGGTGACTGCACCTTGGACTTCTTGTAGCCATGCATGCACTTTTGGGCTCTTCCAGGTCCAATTTCCTTTTAGGCTGCCTCTTTCAACTCCCAACTTGTGCTTTTCCATTTTTTTCGCTTTTTCTTGTGCTGAGGATAACATTACCCCCCTCCTAGCTAAGTGCCACTCCCGTGGCACTAATGGGTAGTAGCTGGAAGGTGGAGTGGGTGTAGCCAAATGGATTTTTGAGTTTGTATACAAGCCCTTGCTAAGGATGGTGTTGGATGGATCTGCCCTTGAAATTCAAGATGGCATTGGGGTGCGTCCCTCCCTGATGCTGACAGTGGGTGGATCTGTCCTTTGAAATTGAAGATGGTGTTGGATGAATCCCTCCTCGTGCCCTTCGAGGTTGATATGACATTATCTTAACCTACAAGACAAAGTTGTGCACTTCCTAAGGGGTGTATCTACCTTTCCATATAGTGCATGGTGTAGGTTCTAGTGGAACTGGGAGTTGGGTGAGCTTACGGTGTTGTCCCACACTTGAGGACCCAATTCGTGTATCATTGTAGGTGTAGTGTGCAGTTTAGGGAGACAGGTCTGGAAGTCTTGGCCTTGAGGTGCCCTAAGTGTGAAGTGGGGGATGGGGCTAGGTAAAAACCCTAGGTGCAATGATTGTGGCACTCAAATGATTTCAGAGACTTAGTCTTTTTCTTTTTTTTCTTTTTTTCCTTTTCTTTCTCTTTTTTTTGATAGATAAACACAATCGACATAATGGATATAGGGGTGGTCTTAGGTTGTACCCCAGTCCTCTTTTGATTATGCATTATGGGGTGGCCTAAGGGATTTGCTAAAAAAGGCACGGCTTTGCATGTAGCTCTTGAGATTAGCCCTGATGTTTAGAGGTGTGGTTGACAAAAAGTGGTGTCCACACCTTGTAAACTGGCTATCGTTCATGTCTTCGAGTAGCTTCATACAAAAAGAGGGTAACAACGTAGCCCTCACATCATTAGCCGAGCCATGGCACAACTATCTATTCCTAAGTTGAGATTAAAAAAGAGTGGAGGGAGGTGGGCCTCCTCGACGACTGGCTTTTGCTTCAGTAAAAACCTAATAGTCCTAAGATAATTACAAGTTGTGATGAAAGTGGGGTCTGGACAAGATGAGAAATCCTCGAGGAAGCGTGTGATTGACAGACGAATGTCTCCTACCTCTTGAAGGTTAGGCACTCCTCAGGATTCTCTGCATTGGCATTGTAGATCTTGGGAAAGTCATACCTACCATGCTCCTCCCTGTTGTATTCCACTTCGTGCGTGCGAAGGTAGGGCATGCAGATAGGATCATTCCTTTCTTCAAGTAGTGTGCTGCAGAATGCCATCCATGCATCAAGGTTTGTATCCCAAATCCTTCTCCGCCACTTGGGCTATGCTTCATAGCCTTGGATTGTCTTGGGAATCTGGTACACCTTGTCCTGTCAATACTGTCTGGGACCTCCCACGTCCATCAAGTGATAACTATGCTCCGCTCCTCAACCCATCGATTCGCCAAGTTGTTGGCTATTTGAATTATGTTGTCCACTACTTCCACTAGTAGGACTCGGTCCAGAGCCCATGGGTAGAGGAATGATAGCTCGAAAGGTCGGGTTTAGAGTTCCCCTTACTCCCAAATATTCAGTTCCTAGGGCCAATTGTGACAGGATACCAATCCTCATGTTGTGGCATGGGCTCTCCAAGAAACTATTGGGGTTGCACTCTAGCTCTCTACTGCACTTGCTCCACCAAATCTTGTCTTCTTCTCTTAGGTGCAATAATGTGCTCGAGTACTTGGATTCCTTCTAGATCTTTTGAGGCACATCTGGCAGCAGCAAGCTAAGCTCTTGGGCCTGTTGCTCTTCTTCTAGCTCCTGCTTGAAGTCCGGCCCTTCCTTTGGTGGTTGCTCTTGTGGGGTCAGAGATGGGGGTGGATGCGGCTACTTCTACCCTTCAAAACCTAGCTCCTTTAGCTCATGGTGGAGAGACTGGCTTTCTGGCATTGTTCTTTTCTCGTTAGGCCGTAGTCGGTTGCACACTCTTGTAGGCCATACTTCAAGGCTCTAGTGGTCATCTCTAACTTCCTTCTCATCCTCTCCACAGAATCCTCACTATCCACTTCCGCTACATAGAGCACTGTGCTTATGAAGGCTTGTCATTGCACATCTGAACTTGCTTCTGTGGCTTCATTTCTGGCCTCTGCCACCAACACTCGCTCGCATTCTACTATGGCCAAGCACTTGGCAAGTCCTTGCACCCATTCGAAGTTGTGCTCTTCCCATTGTTTAGCTCTCTCTTCCAATTTCTTCTTACCCTTCTCCATGCTTTGAGATAGCATCATTACCAGTTGCTATTGTTAAGTCCATACTTCTAGCATGTGTTTTTTCCTTGTTTTGGTGGTTCAGCTGCTCCTCGGCTATCTTCTAGGCTTGTTGTGCCACGTAGAGTTGCATGGAAGTTTCTGACAGCCTTTTAGACAAATCTACATTCTTTTGCACGTGGGCTTCTTGCCTTCCTTCATGCCGTTGTCTTTCAAATTCAATCATGGTTTTTATCTCTTCCACCTCCTTCTCTAGGTTCCCTAGCTCTTCCTGCAGCCTTTGGGTTGCTTCTTTGATGGCTTCTTGTTTCTCTTTCTCCAAGCATTCGATTTCCCTTTCATGTGTCTCCCATTCCTCCAACTCTAGGGAAATCCTCTTCTTCAAGTTTTCTATTTCTTCTTGATATCTTTGTGCCCTCTCTTCTCTTGCTGCCTCTAGCTCCTCCATGGTGTCCAGGATGTTTTTCATATCTCCTTACAGCTCTTCATACAACTTTGGTAGCTCCTTGATGTATTGTTGCATCCTCACCCGGTCTTGTGTCTCTTCACCTAGTTTTGTTTGCCAACTTGCTTCTGCCTCTTCATTAGCTTCTGCCTCTTCACCTAGTTTTGCTTGCCAACTTGCTTCTACCTCTTCATTAGCTTTGAGCTACTCCTTTAGCTCTCGGATTTCTTGTTGATGCGTTGCTGCCTAGTGGGTTGCTTCCAACTTGAGTGCTGCTAAGGATTCTCTTTTAGTCTCCACCTCGATGCTGCTACTCTCTTCTCTTCCTTGGCCCTTTCTAGTTGTGCTAGAAGCTCTTTGACGTACTCATTATATGTTGTGGCCATGGGTGTCTTGGGAGGTGTTGTAGTCGTGAGGCCTCTAGCTTCTATCTCTTGTTGGGATCCTACCTTGACTCGGCATCGACTACAGCCAGTCTTTTAGCTCTTGCGATGGTGACCCCTACTTTCAAATCCGGAGCTATCTCCTACATCTTCATTACCAAAAACTACATCATGGACATTAACTTGCTAGTGTCCATGGCAGCTGCAGTGTCTTGGATAGTTGAGGTGGTCGTGGCATGGGACATGAAGATTGATGAGAGGGGGTGCATTGGGGCCTTGCCCTGGCTTGATACTATTGTGACTGCTTCACCCTCTAAGGCCCTAGCATTGCTGCTTGGCTCTCCTTCCCTCCAGAGGCTCATGGCGGCTAGCTCTTCGGTGCCAAAAGTCCCCTCCACCGACCTGTGCATGGCCTCAACCATGTCTTCATCTTCCTTTCTCCTCAACTCTTTCACCTCTTCCTCTACTTTTCTTTTTCTCTCTTCTTCAGCCCTTCTCGACTCCTCTTCCACTCTCTTTAGCTCAGCTGCTTCCTTCTCCTTTCTCTCCTCTTCGGCCCTCTTGGACTCTCTTTGGGCCCTCTTCGACTCGTGGCTCATTACTTCTTGGTCATTCTTTTTTTTCCTTTTGTGACTTCAATGGGGTTTTCTTCTTTGGTGCCCTGGGCTCTCTCTAGCCAAACTGTCTCTTGCTCTTCCCTATCACTTATAGTCCTCTCACTAGACTGCTCTTGCTCAGGGTGTGACAATCGGTCAGGGGTCTCCCCTACTTCCTCTTCATCTCCTTCTACGTCCTTCAGGGCCTCTTGGATGATGGCCATCAATACTCCGCTGAACCTGATGGTGGATGCCTTGGAGGAGGACTTTTTCCTAGCTGAACTCACTCTAGAGACCGGGGACTCCCCACATGTTGTTGCTGTGCCTATGGCCAAGGCTTTTGCTGAGTTTTCGATGGTCTTGCGCATGAAGGCATTCCAATCCACCTCATTTGGGGATCCAACTGCAATGCTTTCTAGCAATGGTACCTCAATTCTGTTCATAAGAGTGTTGTATCTTTTACTGGAGAAGAGGGCACGAACCATCTTTGCCTACATTTTAATTTCAAGGTTTCGGATATCTACCAAGCTTATACCATCATTAGTGTGGACTATCACTTTGTCCATTACCTAGAATGGCATACACGTCTCTCTTCAGCCATCTTTCCACCTTGTTGGCTAGGCCCAATGCCTTCTCCACCAACTCGGGTGTCAACTCAATCTATACCTAGTGGGTTTCCTCTCCTTTTCACACCGACACAATGCCGTAGTTCTTGTTGAAGATCCAAAGGAACTCTATGCATTGGTTATAGTCCACCATCTGACCAACTACCTCCAAGTACTTTTGCAAATTGCATTGCTCCACAATTTGTTTTATGGCTTGCTCCTCCATGGCTATATCGTCCAAGTTCAAGACATGCCTAAACTTGAATTGATTAAAGGCCCTTGTTTCAATTGAGAGGTCATACTTTGCCTACTCTTCCTCTAAGAACGATAATTTGCTGGTCTTTTCTTGTCCTACCATAGTGGGTGCCTATCATTAAACCATGCTCCCGATTAATTATCTTAAAACAATATCTTGTGGAAAGACAAAGATTATGTGCTTATGGATGATTGAAATGCTAAAGAATAGTAAGAGACTTTTCCTTCAAGTAGTTCTATCCATTTAAATTTCATGACAATGTTCCTCAATCACAAGTTGATTTTTAATCATTCTTTTCTTTTGGACATTGATTGAGGCTTTGTTTTTTCCTTATATATTTCATTCACCTTACATGTTTGATTTATCATACCCCCTCCCCCTTGGAATTGAGAAGAATCCTTCCTAGGATTATTAAGGGTTGAGAGGTCAAGGGCATTTAGCTCATGCTTGTGGTGCTTTACTTTCGCATGAGCTAAGCATAAAAGTTTGGATTGTATTTCAAATTAGCATAGTGGTCCATGTCGAAAGGGTAGGTGCCTACTTGAGTGATGTAGTGAGAACATCCACTAGGAAGTCACCAGAGTCTATTCTGCTCTGGAAATTTATAGCTTCTCCTCAGTCAGAATTTGACCTAAATATAGATGGGTTATTACGAATCGTGGTCAACACCCTATAGGAGGTTGGAGCTACATAGGTGGGGTCATACTCTGAGGTTTTGATTGCACATCATTGCTTAGCGTTGGTCATGATTTGGTAGTTCTCTTGCTCCCATTGAAGTCGGAGAGCATACCATTTCCTGAAAAAAGAGAAGTCATTGTCAACAAGCCATTTTAACTCCTCCATTTCCTAGTCGGTGGCAAGGACTGTGCTCTTGTCATAAGACGTAATGAGACATTGTTTTCATGCGTGTTCTCAGGATATCTCAGTGTGGCAATTAATTCCTCGACTGCATGGGGAGCTTTAACAAATACGAATTTGGATTTCTCCCAAGAGCAAGGCAGTGTACGTACCTTTGTTGTTGCTAAAGGCTCGTCCAAAAGATCTAGGTCTAATCGATCATAGCTTTTAGCAAGTGTGGGAAATGTGGCATCTAAGAATCTTAGGCAATCAACCAAGTCATCCCCCATATTTTTGGTGAAGTTTGTGGCCAAGGTTAGAATTGATCTCCAATTGTAAGAAGGTCTAAGGCTTACAAGTGGTTGCTACCGCCCATGCTCATAGGATCACCCTTATGAATAAAGATTTCAGCATCATCAGCAGAGTCAGGTATAGGTTTGACAAAGTGCTGAGGCCCTTGCCTTCCAATGATCAAAAAGCCTTTGAAATCCTTAACATTCCCCCAAAATTGTCCAGGAAAGAGAAAAAGCTAAATGTTGAGGATGTTACTCACCTTTACCCTACAAGGGGTGCCACCCAACAGGAGGCTTTCTTGAGTGAAAAAAATCAGGAGGTGCTTGAAACTGAAGACGATGTTTACAAGAGGAAAGCCGCATCACTTTGCTCCCGTCAGATTTGATGCGGCTAAACAAGTCAGTAGCAGCAATTGATGGTTGCGGCTTTGGTTATTCTTGATGGTGCAGTTGATTCATAGGTGCACTCGGCTTGGTTTGTGATGTGGATGTCGCACTATTAGACTTTGGTGAGGTTTTAGAAACACTAGTAGGACTAGGTTGAGCTAGTGTGTGAGTAGCAGGCTGCGGCTTTGGTTGATAGACTTGTTTAGTCTTTGTTGGCTTATGCGTTTAAGGCTCTATGGGCTTCAGAGCCTGAGTCATTTGTGGCGTTGGGCCATTTTCTATCATGTAGCTTGGTGTGGTCAAGGTTGCAGGCGGCATTTGAGTAGTGCCCTTGGCTATCTTGGCTTTAGGTACCCATATCTAGGCATTACCCTCATAATAGCCTTGCATTTGCAATAAGATTTTGGGGACCCATCATTGCTTAACCACTCGTCGATGCCTATAGTTCCTTCTCTACCTCCTAGGTTTTGAATATGAGTTCCTAGCCTTGCGAGGTCATGATTGTGTGCTTTTTAGGTGGCGGTCCTTGATGTTTAGGCATCCATTTGAACTGTGGTGCATGGGCCTTAGTTTTGATTTTAGCATTTTGCTGGCTATGACTTTTGGCGGGTTGTGATGAGTTACAACCCCTTTGCTTAGGCTCGGTGGTGGGTTGCTCTACGAGTGGCTTTGTAGGCTTTGATAGAGCCGTGTTGCCCTTGCTGAAAGCTGTGACTATATGTACAACGTTGCTTATGGCTAGATGAATGCGCTATGATTGGTAGTCAATATTACAAAGTGTTTGCTTTAAACATACATCCTAACAATGATTCCGTACATGCATCCTTCACATTCAACAACACATAAAAGATCATTGGTGTGCTTTCAAACTTGATAGAGACTACAACCTTGCACTTTCCCTGAAGTGCACATGAACCCCCAAATGGGGTGAGTTTGGCAGTAGTGGCTTGCAATTGTGGTCTGCCAATTTGAATCCAATGATTGTGAGTCAAGATATTAAAGTCAGCACCCTCATCGATCAATGCATCAAATGTTTGTGTTTGCTTGGCAGTGACTGTCATGCACATGTAAGCTGAAGCTATGGCTTCCTCATCTTTATCTTCAATTGCTGTGATAATGACCACTCGTACCTTGAAAGAGACTCTCTCATTGGAGGCTCATTTAGTGGGTGTGTGGGCGAGTACTACTTCTTTAGTGACTACTATTGAAAAAGCCTATGCCATCACCCTCTAGAGTTTTGAGTTCTACATTATCGGTTTGACTGATGGTGCAAACTCTGAAAAGTCCTAGCCCTCTAAACTTCATCTTCTATTTATGACCTTTGACTGCAATAGCACTAAGTCTCCCTGTTTGAATTCTCATTGCTCGACATGCTTGTCAAAACAGCTCTTTCGTCGTGCCTTTTCGCAAATTAGTGCATGGGTGGCTAGAAGTCGAAGCATTCTAGCTTAATTAGGTGCTCCGTCCATGCCTCCCTTCCATCACATCTCTCTTAAAGAGCTATTTGTTGAGACATTTGCAATCACACCGACTATGGCCTCTTTGTATGAGGCAGTTTTGGGCAGGACATGCAGGTAGACTAAATCCCATATGCACAGAAAGGGAAACTGCTACCCATTCAACAACTATAAAGCATTGTACTTGACTACCACTTTTTGATATATGATGAATGCAATATCATGATGCTTTCCCATTTCAGTTAATGTCTTGGCCATTGTCAGTCTTATACACAAGATTGTGTTTATGAGCCCAAGTCTCAATCTTGGAACCTAATTCACTTGTGTATCAGGTCAAGTCATGTCTATGTCATCATGAGCTTAATCTTCCTCTTCAATCCACCACAGCCACTGTCATGCTCTAGATCCCGCGTCTATTCACATGGTATTAGAGCCCAGTTGGGCATGGCTTAGCTCAGCTTAGCTCTTCCCTCGTCTCTCTCAGTCCCTTTTCAAATCTAGTCAGCTCAATTCCAGCCCATGACTTCATCTCTCAACTCTACCTTCACTTGAGCTTCCATGGCAACCATACCCAGCTGCACCCTGTTAGCTTGAAGCTCTTATATCTCACTCTACAGGTCAAATCTCATGGAGATTCCTTCTAGAAAAGTGTTCCCTACTTCTAGAGATTCTTCTTGTCACCTCAATCATTGACATCAGGCAACCATAGGCTCAACATTGTAAAAATTCTTAGTCACTGCCATAGCTTGCAACTGTGACCTGTAGGACATACCCTGTTAGGAGTCCCTGGATCTCTCAATACAAAGCATATCTCCTCTTTCTTTCTTCTAGAGCATCATTCCTCAACTCAAGATGCAGCCTGTCACCACAAAAATCATTGGCATTACTGCTCCCTAGCTATGGCATTATGAAATTTTCATATCGCTGACAAAAATGCACCTGTCTACGTCTCGCCCTTCTGCATGTGATGAGCTGTAACCAATCTTCAAGATGCTCATAGGGCTTTGATAAAGCATCAAGTCAGCTTCATTTTCATTTAAAAAATTTCAAAAATCATCAAGTATAGCTCTTGCAATGTCAAAAAAAAAAACCAAGCCACTGTCAGAAACCCTAACTGTGACTCCATAGCCATTTTCACCTAAGCTCAAAAATCTCATCATTTTCTCTCTCGTGCCACCTAGAGCAACCCATTGCCACTCTGATCTACTATCTTAGCCACACTATAATCTGCCCTTCCATTGATAAAATCTAAGAATTGTGGAGTTGATTTGCTACTAATCCTTGGTCTTGACAATGATGAACAAGAAGATCTTAATGCGGATGCAAAGCAACATTACTCTTGTTGCTCACTTGTAGTACATAGAAGTCTTGTTTGCATCACTTGCAAGTAGTGTTGGAACTGCCTACACCAAAGAGCAATCAATGATCTTATCTAAAGACCTTAAAGATGCTCCAGACACTCCACTCAACATGCCAAAGAATGAGATGTCTTTGCTTGAGGGGGACATGGACATGAAGACTGAAGCTGCAACAAGCAAAGTGAAGAACAAGTGAAAGATAAAAAAGAGCAAGCTGGACTACACCGACAAGAAGACCTGCAATGAATTGAAGATCTATGTAAAAAGAAATGTTGAAAACCGCAAGGACCTCACGGTCCTTGACCCAACTTTTTACTGACCTTTTTATCCTTGTATTGCCTAGCCCAAAATGCTCTTGTCATAAGCTTGTAAACTCCTCATGTAGCCTTGTACTACAGCCTCTGTACACTTTGTCAGGCCCCTGCTACAACCTCTGGATGTCCACCATGTTTCTGGTATCCACACTTAGCCTTTTTTGCAACAACCTTTGGTGTTTTGCCATGTTTATGGTGTGCCTACACTTTGCAGGTGTTGCTCTCACTAAAACCTCTACACACTTTGTACTTTCTGGTTGTGATTCAGGAGGGGTGTTGAGATATTTGCAATCACACCCACTGTGGTCTCTTTGTATGAGGCAGTTCTGGGCTTAGGACATGCAGGTAGATTGAATCCCATATGCACAGAAATGGAAACTGCTACCCATCCAACAACTATAAAGCATTATACTTGACTACCACTTTTTGATATATGATGAATGCAATATCATGATGGTTTCCCATTTCAGTTAGTGTCTTGGTCATTGTCAATCTTATACATAAGATTGTGTTTATGAGTCCAAGTCTCAATATTGGAACCTAATTCACTTGTGTAACAGGTTAAGTTGTGTCTATGTCATCATGAGCTTAATCTACCATATCCACTGCCATGCTCTAGATCCCGCATCTATTCACACTATTCTCGAGCTTGGAACAAAGAACTCTATAGGTAGAATTGCTTCAGTTCTATAGGTCAGGCCCATAAGGCTGCCATTAGTTTATTATGCTTGTTAGTGTGCAAAGCAGAGACTACTTTGGTCATGACATTTACTAAGATTTTATTAGTAGACTCAGCTTGGCCATTCATCTGAGGTTAGTAAGATGAGGATTTTCGATTTGGATGATCATCAACAAGAAGGTGGAAGGAGGTGAGTGATCACTTCAGTGATGAAGTGTGTGCCTTGATCATTGACCAGTTCAATGGGGCAACCGAATTGTGAGATCACTTACTCCCATAGGAACTTAGCTATGGTCACGGAGTCGTTTTTCCTCATGGCTTGTGCTTCCATCCATTTTGTGAGATAATTGGTGGCAATGATAATGTACTTGGCCTGTGAGTATTGTGCTACAGGACTAATCAGTCCAATGAAGTCAATTCCCCATTTCTCGAATGGTTGTCTTGCAACAATGATTGGACTTAACTCCATTTTTTCCTTGCGAATAGGTACCTTGGTCCATTGGCACTCGTCATAGTGCTTTATGAATTGTGTATATCGAAAAAGAGTAGGCCACTACAATTGAGACTGCAGCACTTTGTGGGCTGTCGTATCTCCATTGAAGTGTCCTCCTGCAATTTTGTTGTGTGCCTCTGTAAGTGCATCATGCATTTCATGCTCACACACATATCTTTGCAGCAACCCATCTTGCCCTAACCTATAGAGTTGGCCTAATATCAACTGATAGGGTTAGACTTTAAGAATGAGTTACCTAAGTTGGGGGTCTTTTTGATGGGTCGTTCAGGTAGTCCGTGTTCAAGCACTTGGACTATGTCGTCTCCCCAATATGGTGTCAAGTCAACTCTAAACAATTCTCATTCGCTAGATAGTTTAAACATATGTGCATCTCGCAATTCATCTGTAATGCCTTGGTTCTGCGGCTTCTCTTGTGGGTATGCGAGACATATGGTCAGCCATGTAATGCTGCTTCCCTTTGCGTACAACCATAAAGAAGTAGAATTTTAAAAGCAGAAGTAACCATCAAGCAATGCATCCTATAGTGCAAGGTTTGTTAACGAGATACAACAAGACTTGATGGTCAACAAAGAAGGTAAAAGGCATAGTCAAAAGATAAAGCCAAAATTTCCTTACAGCAAACACCATGGCTAAACCCTCTCTCTCTGTTGTTGAGTAGTTCATTTGTGTAACAATGAGTTGTCTACTAGCAAAGCTCATTGGATAGTCTAGATTGTGTTCACCACGCTAGCATAACACAGCTCCCACGGCAAACTTCAAAGCGTCAATGTGAACGTGGAAGGTTATGGTCCACCCAGTCAAGGGCTCGTAGGATTGGTGTTGTGGTTAGAGCCTTCTTCAATTCCTTGTATGTGCACTAGCATTCCTCGGTCCATTCGAATATTATCAGCAACTTGTATAGAGGTCTAGCTATCAATGCATAGTTTAGTAAAAATCTCTGATAATACCCCGTATGGCCTAGGAAGCACTGAACTCCGTTGTAATCAGATGGTGGTGGTAGATCGACAATAACCTTGACTTTTGAAAAGTCCATGATAATGTCCTTCTTTGACACCACGTGCCCTAGGATGCATCCATGTTTTACCTAGAACTTACACTTCAAGGGGTCCAACGCGACGAAAGACGATACAATAGACATTGTTCAAAGACCGGTGTTCCTTCCAATTAGAGTGAACACACAGATCATCAACAAATACTTCTAACTCTTTCCTAAGCATGTCTTTGAATATGGCACACATGAGCCTTTGGAATGTGGCTGGTGCATTTGTCAACCCAAAGGGCATGAGTATGCAGGCAAAGACCCCGCACTTAGTGGCAAATGCAGTCTTGGGCCTATCATCAAGATGCACTTGCACCTAATTGTACCCTCAGAAGACATCCAAAAAATTGTAGGCCTCTTTACCAGCTACTTAATCGAGCATATTCTGAGTGTACGGCAATGTGTAATTGTCTCTCTTAGTAGCAGTGTTGACTTTCTTGTAGTTGACGCACACTTTGATCTTTCCGTTTTTCTTTAGTACTATCATGATGGGTGATACCTAGTATGTGTGCTCTATCTTGTAGATGAATCCTGCTTTCATTAGCTTGTCTATCTCCTCCTTCACTATGTGTGAGCATGCTTCAGATTCATCAAGTAAGGTCGTTGCTTTACTGTTGTTGCATCGTGGGCCATCGGTATGTTATGTGTCACTACCCTTGGATTGATTCCCTTAAGCTTGTCTAAGGACTAGGCCAACACATCTATGTACTCTTGTAGAAGAGCAACAAGGCTGGCCTCTTCTTCCTCTGTCAAGTCATTAGCTATAAAACACAAGCCAAGGCTTTTCCCCTTCCCCTGCTAAATTGAATTCCTTGACCTTGGTGGGTCCTTTGATGGGCTCACTCATCTGTCCCTACCTCTTTGCCCCCAACAAGATCACTACCCTATCCCTTTTTTAAACTTTGTGAAATGTTTTGGTAGGTCTTGTGGTTTCTTTTGATGTTCAGCTTCCAAATCCTTTGGCTGTCCCCTCCTCTCCTCCTTTAATTGCCTATGCCATAGGCGAACCGGCGTCCCCTTTTGTGTGTCTAGTTTTGGGAGGTCGAGATATCTCTGGGTCACTTTCTGTGCTTACCTTTGACTCAGAGTTGAACTTACAACCTTCACTAGAGGAAGGGGTCTCCCCTGGTGGTCGTATCTCAATGGGTGCCTCCATTTGGAATAGAGATGTTGTGGGCTACTCCTGCTTGCTCATAGTCGATCGCTCCTACATGTTCCAACCATGTGCGATCACACTCTGTCCTCATGACTCCTCTTTCAATCCTAAAGGTATTCCCCTTTCGTGGTTTGGAGTCTACTTGTATTTGTTCTATCAAGCATCCCTCAATATCATACTCTATTGTGTCAGTTTCCCCTTCGGTTTCCTCACTGGTAGAACAACAGTCCTCGTACTCATCATCTGAGATATCTCCCTCTGACTGCTCATCATCTCCTAGATTCTTGTCTTTAGCCTCAATCTCATCAGTGAGACTAGGGACCAATTATACATCAAGTTTAGGTCGTGCACCTTAGTCCACTTCCACTTAGCTTCATTCATGAGATCTTTGAGAGGTTTCAAGTTAGCGGCAAGGTTGCCAGCTAACTTGCCCGTCAGGCATTCCAAGACCTCATGGAGTTCTAGCCTATTGCTAGGGACATGGAACGTGACAGGTTTGGAATCAGCTACAAGAGCTTCTGGCCGTCATGCAGAGTGGCACTATAGGCTCCTTCTTGGGCACTCTCACTTTCTCTGTAGCTTGCTTGTATTCCTTTTCCTCATCTAAGAATGGCATATCAATTGTAGTAAGTAATGCATCCAATCTTGCTCATCCTCTGGGCAAGGGATATGCTTGGTGAGCGGCCTGTACGATTTTCTAACTTGCCCATCACCCTTCAACATGGTTGAGATGGTATCTAAGTCAACTGGCGTAGTATTCCAAGTATCCATCTCTACCCTTCCCGCTTTTGTTCAATTGCCTAGGAAGATCAGACCGTTGTCCCAGTCTTCTATGACCATTGCGCATCCAGGGTCGGCCTAATAGGATGTCATAGTCCACTCCTTTCATGAGTATGAAGTCTATAAAGAACTGGACTCCTATGATCTTCAATGGCCAATTCTTTAGTACTCCAAATGGCTTTACTTTCATTCTGTTAGCCAGTGTGACATTGAATCTAGCATTCTTAACAGGCGCGTTACCCCAAGCCTAGAGCACTATGTGGCTAAGCACACTGACTCCTACCCCCGTGTCCACGATCCCTTTTTGTGTGGCATCTCCTAATGCTAGGATAGGTAGGACTGTATGCATCTCCATGCCCTCCCAAAAAGCATTCATGTGTAATGACTTGGGCAGTGAGTACAGCATTATACTGGGTATCTGAGACCCACTACTTCAACCCTTGCCACAATGTTGGGTGCTACCTAAGCAAATCTCCCAAAGGAAAAGTCATAGGGGTTGTCACTAATGTAGCGAGGAGGTTATCAACTGCATGCATCTCTCCTAATTCAGCACTCCTTGGCCATTGGCCCTAGCTAGTACATTGGCACATATAGTTTAAGCTCCGTCTCTGTGGTACCGCCTGTGGTACTGATACGTCTCTCGATTTTACCAACCGGTGTGCTCACGCTAGAGAGCTCATCGATTTCATCTTCTAGGATGGATTCAGTGTCTTTCAGGTATTCTTGGGCCTCTTTTACTCACTCCTTGACCTTCTCTATGGCTTCGAGCTAGCATTTTGGGTTGGGGCACTCCCCTTCTTTGTCATCTTTGGAGTAGATGTCGCTGCCTCTACGTCAGTGACTTTCTTTCCTGTGGGCAATGTTGTAGCACTCTCCATTTTAAGTGTGACCTTGGCCTCTGTCCTCTTTTTCCTTCACCTATACGGCTCTTTTTCCCTATCGAGGCTGTGTCTAGATTGCTTGGTCCAAGCAATGATATGTCAGCCTACTCCATTTGTGTAGAAGTCATGACGTGTAACGGGATAGGCGTGTTCTCTCTATCAAATGTCTCAACTCCAAACAGCCCCAATGGTACTAATGGCTCATTCGTCAGACTAAAGGATGGCTTCCATCTAGGGCATTCGGCAAAAAAGTGAGTGATTCCACACTCTGGGTACCTAAGATTCGCCTTTTCTCAATTAGCATGCTCCCGTTCAAGGCAGCGCAAGGAGATATGCCCTAGGTGACCGCAAGTCCAAATCGGTTATGGGATCTGTCCCCCTAAGCCTCTACCCCTACTTCTTCCTAACGCCATCACTGACACTGGTCAGTAGTCCATGAGGATTGGATTGCCTTCTTCATAGTATGAGACATGGGGGTTCATGTACACATCCTTATTGTTTGGCTCTTCCACGTAGTGGACTAGAGTATCGCTAAGTGGGTGGGTTATGAAGTGTCCCAGTGGCCTAGGTAGTGGACTGGAGTATCGCTTAGTGGGTGGGTTATGAAGGGTCCCAGTGGCCTAGGTATGCCTATTGGGTTGATTTCCATCCTAAAGAATAGCTAGTTTTACATCATTGGGCCCTAGGAGAGCTAATGGGGCTCCCCTTTCAAAGATATTCGGCAGCCTATTCCCTAGGTATGGTGGATTACACGACTGGGCATACATAAATCTCCTTGGTAGCCTCTTGCAATGCATGGCACCATGGCCGAACCTACTACAATTAGCGCAAGGTGTGGATCTAGGATCCTGAGGTGGTTGCCACCACAATGCATGCATTGGATGTGTGGACGCGTTGGTCTCCTCACCATCCTTGTAGCCTTGCTATCTCCATCTTTATCTCAGCTAGCTCTTGGCTTTAGTGTACGCTCTTTCCCTTGTCTTGGGTGCTGGGGGCTGATCGCTCATTAGATATAGCAACTCTCTCCGAGTATCTAGAACTAGTGCTATACCTTGAGTTAAGCTTCTAGAGCTTCTCTCCTTGAGTTGGTCATCCACTCTTATGGCTTCATTGAAAACCCTACCTAGGACGTCTCTCTGTAGGTTGGAGTTGCTCGCTAAGGCCTTGTAAAGATCTTCCCTATGGATCCCATTGATGAGCACTGTGAAGACCGTTTGTTTGTTGGATCATTTGTTAGATGGTATTCTCTTAAAGAGACTCCACACGTGGGTAACGTAGTCCCTTATGTCCTCTTTGTCCTTTTGATTGACGATCTCTATAAAGAGATCATTGAGACAATTGAAATTGTTCCGCTCTGCTACATCTAAGCTAGTGTACCAGGTTCTACCCTTGTCACCTGAGCAAAGCCCAAATGCCTGGGAGCATTGGACAAGGCCCGTGAGACCATTGGCCTCACAAACCTACTCGAATTTCTCTAAAAAATTGAAGCCCCAAGAGGAACACCAAGGAAAAGGGAATTCTCATGCAAAAAAATCTATCTTGTAACATCAACAAGCTTTTATTTCATTCTTTTGATCATCAAAACAAAGAAAACAGTAATTCTTTACGCAACATCATAGTAGATTTCTCCCAGGGATTTGATAAAATCAACCATATTCTTCAATATCTTCATAGAATCCATCAATAGAACAAAGAACACAAGGAATACACTATCTTTGAATGGAAATCAATCACATTGATATTCAATGTCTTCATAGTTCTCTCTCTCAATCTCTCATATACAGTTACATTGTTTTGATAGAATTGACTATCTCTAACTCTCTCTCTCTCTCTCTCTCTCTCTCTCTCTCTCTCTCTCTCTCTCTCTCTCTCTCTCTCTCTGTGTCTCTCTCTCTATCAATAGTACATCATATTCTCACTACAATACTCTCATAATAACCCTCAATAATCCTTCTTAGGTCGTGGATGCACCTCCCAAGAGGTATGTCTGATATGAAGAGTCACCATAGGCACCATAGTGTCTTTTCATAGCTCACTACTGTCAATGTCACTTAGTCTTCTCTTCAGTCTTCAGCAGCTGCTTCTTCCACTTGTTTTAGCTCTTTTGAACTTAGATTCATCCTTTCCAAAGGTTAGAGAACTTTCCTAAAGTCACACATACTTTCTACATAACACTTATAGAAGGTCTACAGAACAGTCATAGTATAGCACCAGAATAGCTACAGTACAAAGACAAAGCAGAGACAGAGGCTTTACAGAGGCTTTACAGAAGGTCATCAAAACCTCATAACTCATACTCAAACCATTCCAAACTATCAAAAACTATTCAATAAGCTTTCAAAAAATCTCAATCTTCATCAATCATCAATCCATGCTTCATACAAAAGACAATCAGAAGAAAACAGAAGCTATACAGAACCAATCAGAAGCTATCAGAACATCACAGAACCTCATATCTCCACTAAGAATCATCATGAACTTCCAAAACATAATCAAAATCATCCAAAACACTCTCCAATACTTCCATTAACAATCATACATCACTCTAAATCCATCAAAAATCAATCATTCAGTCCTCAAAAACAACAAAAATCTGTCAAAAATTCAGTCATTTTCCACTCTCAACATATCCCCACACTTAGAAAGGAAGCGTTCTCGCGACCTAAGGAAAAGAAGAATATAAGTTCACTAAAGAGCTCAATTTGAGCTTCCATAAAATCTTTAATAATCTCTCCAAAACACGACCCCAACGTATCACCTGTATCTAATTAAAAAAGCACTACTAAAGGAAAACTTTTGTTATTCATTAACTCTTCTAATTAATCATTTAAAAACCATAACAAATTAGTAAAGGATATAAGAGGTTCTCTTCAGCTTTCCACCATAGGCTTTACATCCACCATCAATCTTTTGAAATGAGCTCTCGAATAGATTATTCTTAATCAGCACGAACTCATCACATACAATTAAGACAACACATACACATACACAAACACTAATACAACCATCTGAATGACACCTCCAAAAAGAGATATATCTTATTAAGAATCATCCAAGATACATTGCAAAGGCATCAATGATGAAGATGATCCCTTTTGAAGGCTTGGTGATTTCGAAAGCGATCCATGGAGAAGGATTCATCTACATATGTCTTTGGAGGATTTTGAAAGAACTGCAAGCAGTACATCCTTTCTAGCAAGACAAGGTATCTGCTAGGGAGACATAGGGCATGAAAATATAGGACATCCAACTGGTGGGAGTCAATTCACATTGACATTCATACAAAGTTTTGGAATGGCCTTTTGATCATTATGGGAATGCCTATACATGTATGCTAGATACCAAGCAAAATGAGCTGTCAATCTCACCGAAGGATCCAGAGATTGTGAATATTGGTGAGCAAAATGAAGGTAGTTCTGGTATGCTTGACTAGCAGTTGTCCAATCTCCTGGAATTATTGGCCAGTTTATCTGAGGTCCCGTAAGAGAATCAGTCGAGCTCCATCCTCTTCGTTTGGAAATCTGCTGATCAAACCCTTCATATTCACTAACCAACTGAGAGGGTTGAGAGATAGAAGTGGTAGGAGATGGAAGTGGAATAAGTAAAAGTGGATGAAGAGATGGGTAGGCAAAATCATAAAAGGAGGAATAGGTTAAAGAAGGAGTGGCTAAAAAATTTAGGGAATCAGTTAGGAAGGGTGTTAATTGATAAATAGGAAAGGTAGAAGGTATATGGATGGATGGAGAAGGGCATGGTGGAGAAGGGAAAAATACTCTATCTTCGGTAAAAGAGCAATATGTAAATATTGGAATTTGAGGAAAAGATTGAGGTTGGAAAAGAAGGGGTAAGATTGTTGTTGAATTGGTTTGATAGAGAGACAGATAGGTATCATAACGGTGAGCCATTTGTTGGTAATACAATAGGCTAGGAACAGAGGGACCTAAGATAAATCTTCTCTAATAGGCATAAAAAAAGGTTGAATCAAATGGATTATTTTTGGAAAGGTGAGCTAAGAAATCCACCCTTAGTTGGTTAGTGCTATGTACATAGGTAGAAGCTGTGTTCTGTTCGTTGATTCAGGACCATAGAATCAATCATGGAGTGCCAGGAATTATCGAGCCAAGAAGCCACTTTTGAGGAGTAACTTTGGAACATGTCATCTATTCACATCTCCAAATAGTTGACATGTAAAACAGCTTGTAAAACCACGTCTCCCACATACCAGGCTATATCTACTTCATTTGGAATCAACAAGTCTCCTCGTAGATACATATATGACAGCAACATGGTATCTAGCGTGTCAGAATCTTCAAACACCATATGGACCACTTCTATCAGCAACTCAGGAGACCAAGCCCCACTCCAACCATCCTCTGGAAGAGGAAGATCCATCGTTGAAAGCTTCATGTAAAAGGACAACTTTTGCAATTGATAGTGGACAAAGAAAGTCCGGAGGAACATATTCCTGGAAATGCTCAAATGTAGACCATAGCAGATCCATTCTGGGCTGCAATCATTTCACTTTATCTTGGAATAAAGGACACAAGGTAGCCTGTCTTTGGAGAACTGCCAAGTCCTGCTGAGAGAGAGAAGGAATCAGTGGGACATTAGGGCTTGGAGGAACAGACCGTGACTGTGCTAGTTGGTCTTGCAACAACTGCTTGATTTGGGAAGCTTGTGATTCCACTGTGTCATTAGCAGTCTGTAAGGCTAAGAGGTTTGCATCTAAGAGAGTTTGAAACTCTTGCACTTCTTTGGATATCCTCTTCTTCTCCTCTGAGAATTTAGTGACCTCTGATTGAGCCTCTATTAATTGAATCTTCAAAGAAGATATCTCTTCTCTTTGGGTCTCAATCAGGTGGGTTTGTTGCTCCATCTGCTTAAACAAATCTACCAGTGTATCTTTAGCAGAGGCTAACTCTGATGTTGCCTTATGCAACTGGTCTTTGGACTGCATCAGTTCTTCATAAAAGGAAGCATACAACTGTTGAACACAGGCTGTCACTGATGACAGCTTAATTGAACTCTGGATGTCTTTACATAGGAATGGAATGGCATCTCCCGACACTAGACTGTTCAGTGAAGGGATTGAAATGTCCAAGAAACCCTCTCTATGTGCCCTGAACAAGTTGGTACATGTGAGATAAGCAAGGAGATCACTGCCAGATGTAGCAAGAATTGTAACTGAAGGAAGAACTGAAGGAGATTTATCTGCTACCCGCTTCAAGCGTTTTCATTGTATGACCAGGGGAGGAGGAAAATCCAGATCCTCGATATCAATTGGTTCCGACTCTTCTGAAGGTGGAGGGGGTACTGGATCAGATGGGGGAGGTGGAGGCATACCCTTCTTTAAACCAGAGTATGTCAAGAGAAGGCTGACAAGTAGGATCCATAGGTGACATTTGTGACATTGCCCGTGGTTACTTTAATAAAATGTTGATCCATCTTTGTGAGGAGGTAAGTGCTCCAATCAATAGCTACTCCTTTTAACACCATCCTTGAAGCTGTAAAGAGCTCTTTGGACAAGTAATGGGACGGCGTCTTGGCAGGCATAAACCTGTCTTGGAGAAACTCATAGACCGACTTCCACACAGGATCAGTGATCATGGAAAAGGAAACTCCTGAAGTGTTGATCACTTTCTTGATATCCAGAATTTCCTTGGTTTGTTTCTATAATAGCTTCAAAATCTCATTATTTTAGAGAACTGCTGTCGAGCTGTAACAAAGGGCTCTCCTTTATAGGGAAGAGACAGAGCCTTCCCTAACCCTCGGGGTGTCAATGTCATGGAAGTACCATGGAACAGTCCCGACTTCTTGCTGTATGAGGCAAGGAACTCATCACACATCGATGGATCTTCTGGAACCAAGGGAAAGGAGCCAGCCACAAAAGTCGCGAGTCCGGCCTTCGTGAGAGGCTCCAAAGTGAGTACGGAAGAGTAATCCCTCCTAACTAGTGGGGCATACTGGATAGGGGGAGGATCGTGAGGCGCCATTCAGATGGTAAACACACACATCACAACACAGACAGTCACAAAGAATGCCTGCAAAACAACCAAAGGGCTATCAAAAAGGAATCAATCCAAAAAGAAGGACACTCATACAAACATAGACGTAACTAACCAGTTACCACCCCAGGCAATACACAGCCTAGAAAAATTTCGGCATGACCTCTACACATATGCGACCGAAAGCTTCATGCGATGCAACAATCAAGCACCCAAATCCTCGTATCAGACAGTAAAGAAAGAACTACACACCGTACCCGTAATCGTAACACATAGACAAATCAGACTACCAGAAAAATGTATATCAAGACTTGACCATAACCTGAACCATCAATGTTAACTAAAAGACGTTTACGTGCCCATCCCACGAAGCGTGTTTATTAAAAAGGGAAAAAAAGTGCAGTGAGGGGGAATTATTTTAATGAAGGGTTCATTTTAAGAAATTATTAACAATGGGTGAGATTTTATTAGGTTATAAACCGTATTAAGAAAACAGCGGTTCCTTCTTAAAATTTTAATTACAAATTATTATGTTGAAACGGTGCTTTAACACAACCTCGACTATGATGCCCTGACTGGGTCTCTAAATGCAAATTCTTTAATTAAAAATTAATAGTGATGTGGAGCGCTTTTTTACCAGCGCGCGTGCTCTTGTGACGGCTGGTTCATTTTTATTATAAATTAACGTGCCTCTTAAGCGCACGTAGCGCGTGCAAAGTGAACGGCTGGTTAATTTTTAAATTATTAAATTGTGTATTTAGCACGAATGTACGTGGAAAATGTGGGTGAATAAAGAGTTCATTTTAGCAATTAATTTGTGATTAAGGGGAAAATGAACATAAATAAAGCTCATAAAATAAATACCTGGTAGTGGTGTGTATGCAATGACCGGAAGGCGCACGGAAGAGTCCCCCAAAAGGAATGAATCCAGTCAAACAAAATCAAAGACCACTGACTGAACAACAAAGTCAACACCTTAGTGGGTTTGATAATTTTTAATGTATTTTGATTTTTATTTTTAATTTTTTAATTATATTTTTCTTATTTAAAGTTTGGATTGTGGGGGGGTTATATTTTATGTGTATTTGTTTTGGTATTATAGTGTGGTTTGGTTAATTCATTTTATTATGTATGTTTGTTTGGTTTATGTGTGCTTTTTTGTTTTTGTTTTTTAAGAAATTATATATGGTTGTTTTTTTTCTTCTTTTTTTTCAAAAGGAATAATAATTAAATATGGATATGGGATGAAGGAAAAAAATAAAATTGTAGCCATTTAGAAAATATCCACAATTTATGTTAATAAAATTAGGGTTTTAGTTTGTGTTTATTTGTTTATTTGGTTTTTTTGTTTATAAAATATTTGGGCCTTGTATGAAAATATTTTAAAGTGAGAAATTAATGAAAAAAGGTCAGGGGGGATGGGTGGAATGTTCTGTAAATTTTTTGATTTTTTTGTATTTTTTAACTAATTTTAAATTAAGTTTATGCATTTTTTAAGGTAATTGTGAATGAATTGTCAAAGATTTAATTTTCTGTAATTTTGGTTGTTGAAATTTCCACCTGAAAATTTTCCCAAAAATTTGCAAAAAGAGTGGAGAATTTGTAGAAATTTTTTTGTAATTTGTCTAAAGGTAAATGAATTTTTAAATTAACTAAATCAATTAAATCATGAAAATCAGGTTAGTTTGGTAAGTAGAGTCAAATCAAGTCAACTAAGTCATGTTAGGCTGGGTAAGTTAGGTAAGTCAGACTAAGTCAAGTCAGGTTAGTCAAGGGGGACTAGGTTAGTCTGGGTTAGTCTAGGGTAGTTAAGTTAGGCTAAGTAAGTTCAGGTTAGGGTAGTCTGGGTTAGTCTAGGTTAGTTAAGTTAGGCTAAGTCAAATTCTAACTAGCCTAACCTCGCCTAACCTAGGGTTAATTAGTAGGGTGGGGACTAACCTGAGGTAGGTTAGTTAACTAACTATAGTTAGGTTAGTAGACCTAAGTCTAGTTAGGTTAGGGTTAGGGTTAACCTAAATAGGGTTAAGGTAACTAATTGAAGTTTAAGGTAACTACATGAGGGTTAAGTTAACTAGATTAAGGTTAGTTTAACTAGATTAAGGTTAGATTAACTAAACTAAGGTTAATTGAGCCTAACCTGTGATGGTAGTTAGGGATAGTAGTTAAGTGGGAGGAGGAGGAGGAGGAGGGGGAGGAGAACGCTGGCCGAGGGCAGGGCGGTGCCGCCCGAGGACTGACGGGGGTGGAGGATGCCGCCGCGAGGGAGGAGTCGGGCCGCAGGGTGGAGGGGCAGGCTGCAGGGCTCACAGGGGTGGAGGATGCCGCCACGAGGGAGGAGTTGGGCCACAGGGTGGAGGGGCAAGCTGCAGGGCTGACGCGAGTGGAGGATGCCGCCGCGCAGGGCCGCAGGGTGTCCAAGAGGAAGACAGCGAAAGAAGAAGAAGAGGGAAGAAATGGAGGAAGAAGAGGGAGGAGAGGGAGAAGGAGGAGTGGAGGGAGGAGGAGGAAAAGAAGAAGAAGAAGAAGAAGAAGAAAAAGAAGGAGAAGCAGGAGAGGAGGAAGGGGAGAGGAGCGTCGTACAGGTACGTAGGTTTTTTTTTTCTCTTTCTTTTTTTTTCTTTTGTATTTTTTTATTGTTATCTTATATATATATATATATATATGTATGTATATATGTATGTATGTATGTATGTATGGATTTTCCTTTGTATGTGTATGTGTGTGGTTTTGTTGTTCTCTTTTTTTTCTTCTTCTTTCTTTGTTTGTTTTTTATTTTTAAGTGAGTTTTTTTATTATTTTGTTATTATTATTTTTTAAATTTTGTTATGTTGTTGGTTTGAAATTGTGTGTATAATGTTTTTAAATTTTGTTTGTTCTTGTGATATTAAATAATGAAAAAACATAAGAAAAGAACACATCCCCGGCCCGTGCGCATGCGCGGGCAGGGGTAAAAAAATTTGCAATGATGGGTTCAAACGGGCAGGGACGGGGACGCGCGAGCCACGAATGCCACGGGGCGTCCCGAGGTGCGTAAAACCAAAAACAGGCACGTTCACGTGCGAGGCAAGAAACATGGTTAAATGAAAAAATAAAGAAAATTTAATAAAATCCAAATTGTTTGTCGGATCAAAAATCCGTAAAAAGGAAAAATGGGCCGAGGGATGAGGGGAAAATGTTGGAAATATGCAACACCGATTCCGGGACAAAATCAGGGTGTTCATATGGGAAAAACACAAAAAACAAATCCAAAAACACATACGGGCATTAATATCGGAAAATCCACGCATCGGAATGAAGCACAGAAAGAAGAAAAAGTGTGCAAAACAATGTGTCCAACAACCTTATCATGACAAAACACAGTTCCGATTGAGATAGGATGTGTTCACATGGGAAAACCCCAAAAATGGGCCCAAAAATGGACTCGAAAATTAATATAGGAAGAACCGTGCGTCAGAATAGCAGTGATGCCAGGAGGCATATTCCACGGTGGATTCCGTGCCACGGTGGATTCCGTGAGGTTTTACAGTGGATTCCGTAAACTTAGATGACCGGGACTCATACACAAAGAGGATTCTTTGTGCGAGAAGTTGATGGGGACGCCTGTCCTTTTCGGGCGTTTCATTAATTTAGTGTATACATGGGTGATTCCATAGCGGGTGATTCCGCAAAATGCATATTAAATTAATAAACGTTTATGAGTTTAGAGTGCGCACTCGTAATAAATTAAGGTTAGGATTTATTTCTAACCAGTTGATTTATTTATGTAGCTGAAGACTGCTAGGTATTCACTTTTGTCGGTTTAATTGTATTATTTTACTAACGATTGTGAATGCTTCAGTTGATGTGTAGAGATAGCAGCAGTGGCGGAGGAAAGCATTGGAGTTTAGCGAGTATTCAACCTTTGGATTATATTTTGATAGGCGCCACGCCTATATTTTGTTATGTCTATTGAGGCATTGATTATTGATTATTATTATGTATGCGCCTATGCGCACGGATATGTTATTTCTATTTGGACATTGTGTTGGGCGTGCCAAACTCTATGGGCACCGTCCATTAGCTTTATTTCCTATTTTTGTAGAAAGCAAACTCAAAAGCTAAAAGCTTGTCATATTTTTGTAAATTGGGCTATTATTGAGCATGAAGATGGAAATATACATAAAATACATGCTTTGTGAAGCGCTCACACAAGGCATGGGGGGAGATTGAACCCAATTGGTCTCTTGCTTCTTGTCGTTCATGCTTTTACATTGTTTTTTGTGCAAAAAGGTAGAGTTCATTGTTCTTGGGGACCTTCCAGGACTCACTACGTGAGCATACTGTGACCGATCTGCGCACCAGTGAACCTAAGACTTAAGACCTAAGACCTTAGAGCAGGAAGGGTAAACCAAACTTCAAGGACTTGGCACCTCACATCAGACCAACCACAATGTCCCCACACTTAAAACATGATCATCACTGAGAAACAAAAGGTATAGAGTTAGAAAAACTTGGCCCATATTGCCGAGAACGAATGTTGACTATCGCGGTTGCGTCTGGTGTCGTCATCGGCTGCAGGAGGTAACAAGGTGTTTTCATAGCACACATTCTTTAGCCTTCGTGGCAGGGACCAAGCGGTAGCACCCAGGGAGGTAGCTAGTTGAAGGAATCGCAGAAAATTTATCGATGGTGAGGGATATTGCACTCAACTCACGAGCACTCAAATGGATTGAAAGAGCAGGCACTCATTCCATGACTAATATCACTCGAGGAAATTAAGATGAAAACCCAAAGCTCACACCCGGTTTAGAAATTGCCAAGGGAATGATGCAGAGGTAGTATGCCGGGGTGCACAATTGATGGTGCATCAGTGCGTCCAATCCGTCTGGCATAGGTGCAAGGAGAAAGGCCAGGGAGCCTTGTAGTGCAGTGTATAGAACAAAGTGATGTGTCCTGTGCTGATGAGAGAAACCCAGTCCGTGACGTACCTGACTCCAAAGGTCGTAACGTCCCTCAATCCTCACCTCTCAGTAATTGATTGAAAAAACTCCAGTCACACTCAGCCCACCGTCTGTCTCACGCTCTGTTGAAAGATACAAAGGGCAGCCATGTCCTGAAACCCATTGATGTAATCCTCACTATAGCTTGTGCAAAGGTTGTATGCCTTGTGCGCATTTGATGGTGCAACTGTGCATCCCACCCTGTGCCGGCATACAGTGCAAGAAGGAAGGCCAGGGAGCCTTATAGTGCAGTGCACACAAACAGATCGTGCTTTGTGCATAGAGAGGCCCATCCCATGCGTGCAACACTCCGTTCACACTTCTCACCTCTCATTTGATTTGAAAGGAAAGATTAGTCACTCACCCCACTCTCTGTCTCACTCTCTAATAGATATAGAGGGCAGTCCATACTCACGTCCCCATCCTGTTAGGATGAAAGCTCACATCACTCCAGGGGTTGGTGATGAAGATCGTGTTGGTTGTGGTTGTTGTTAGGATCTTGAGGAGGAGGCATACCTAGGGAGGCAGCCTACAAATCTCATACTTCAATGATTGGTAAGAAGAGACGTCTGTTAAGAAGGGTAGACATGCTGATATTGTAGAGATAGTGCACCAAGGGACGTGGCTTCAAATTATTTGCTAACGAGGTTCTGCTGGTGACGAGTCAGCTATCCTGAACTGCGGGGTGTTACCACCTTTTCCACAGTCAGCTTCTTGCCCAAGGGTATTTCCACCTTTTCTTGGAACGAGGCCTGTTATGACAGGGAATTTCTTCCTTTCCTCCCATAACTGTTTTGTTGTTTTGTTTTGTTTTTTTTTAATACATCTTCTCTTCTTTTCTTTTCTTTTTCCTTTTTTGTCATTTTTTCCTTTTTTTTTCATTAAGAAAGAGAATGGTAAAAATACCATATGTCAGGACCAACCTCGCCACTGTTGTTGGATCAGACAAGAAGAGAACAATGTCGGATTAAGATGTTATTGCGAGGGGCTAGCAGAACGAGACCGCCTCATGACAAGAATCATAAGGGCTATCAGAAGCACGACAAGAAGGACAATGCGACGCCCAAAAGGGAAAGGGTAGGTTGACTATGATTGTCAAGATCCCCAGGGCGGGAAGTACTTCTTCAGATGATAGCCATTGATCAGGAAAGGATCATCAGAGGCATCAACAGTCTGTACTTAAACAGAGCTGTTAGGATTGACGGCAAGTACCTTGTACGAGCCCATCCACCATTATTGGAGCTTGCCAGGAAACTTGCCAAATCTCGAATCATAGGCTAGAACAAGTTCACCTTCTTTGAACTCCTTCTACTTTTGATGAAACTATCATGATAGGCCTTGCATCGTGCTTGAGTGGTTTCCATGTACTGTAGGGCTATCCACCGTATCTCGTCCAAGCATTCTAAGTGCAAGAGACGGCGTTGCAGTGATTCACTATCTCCCAAGCGTTCTTTAACTACCACGCACAAAGAGGGCAATTTCAGCTCAACAAGGAAGACGACTTCTGTACCATACACTAGCTAGAAAGGGGTCTGTCCTGTAGCTACCTTATGGGAGGTTCTATACGCCCAGAGGGCCTCTGTAAGTCGATCTCCCAGTTGCGACGATGTGCATCAATCGTTCTTATCAAAATTGAGCAGAGGATGCGATTGGTGACTTCAACTTGGCCGTTGGCTCTGGGGTAGTAAGGAGTGGACTTGCGATGGCAGATCTTATACAGCTCAGTCAGCTCCTCCATGATTTTGTTAAGGAAATGGGTACCTTTGTCACTTACCAACTCGAGGGAACTGCCAAAACGGGTGATGATATTCTCGTACATGAACAGGGTGACACTATTACCATCATTCGGCTTCAGAGCTTTAGCTTCACACCACTTTGTGACATAATCTGTACATACTAGGATGTATCTGTTCTGCTTCCGTCTGGTAGGTGGATCAATGGGACCCACAAAATCAATCCCCCACTTCTCAAATGGCTTTAGGGGAAGAATGGGTTGCAGTGGCATGGCACTTGTTTTGGTGGGTTTCCTCATTCTCGCTGACAAGCATCACATCTTTTACAATAATCATATGCATCCTTAAGGAGGGTCAACCACCAGTATTCTGCTAGTAGAGCCTTCCTAGCTGTCCCTTCTCCTGCGAAGTGTCCACCACATGGTTCGTCATGGCATGCTTTCAATACTACGCCAATTTCATTCCCTGCAACACATCTTCGTAGCACTTCATCTTTGCCTTTCTTGTACAGTGCACCGCCTAACAAAGTGTAGGGGGCTGATTCTAACAGAAGCTTCTTCTTCTCACGGCTTGAGATGCTAGGAGGATACTATTGAGTTGCCAAGAGGTTGGCTATCTCTGCATACCGAGGAGTAACTGTTTCAACTAGAAACAAGGAAGCATCAGGAAGGTCTGGATCATCCTGTTCCTCTTCTTCTGTTTGAGGGATCCGTGATAGATGATCAGCTAGGACATGGGAACGGCCTGGCTTAGTGACTACTTCAAAATCAAACTCTTGGAATAGGAGCAACCATCTCATCAGTCATCCTTTAACATCTGCTTTGTTCATCAGGAAGAACAAGGCTTCATGATCCACATAGAACTTGAAATGCATTGACAGTAGATAGTGTCAAAACTTCTCCAGTGCAAACACCATTGCCAAGCACTCAAGCTCTGTCACTGTATAGTTCCGTTCCCTATTAGTGACCTTTTGGCTTGCATAATATATCGGTTAATCTAATTTGGAGGGGCCCTTTTGACATAGGACAGCACCTAGCCCTTCAACTGATGTATCTATGTGCACATGGAACTCCTTCGTCCAATCAAGAGGCTGCAAAATAGGTGCTTGGATCAGGCATTGTTTTAGGGTATTAAAGGCTTCGTCACAGTCATCCGTCCAAAGGAAATTAGCTTCTTTCCTTAGGAGCTTGTACAGAGGGGCTGCCTTGGTTGCAAAATGTGCAATAAATCTTCTATAATAGCCCACATGGCCAAGAAATCCTCTCAATTATTTGAGGTTTGTTGGTGCTACTAAGGCGGCAATCTTTTCAACCTTTTCCGGGTCTATTGCAATCCCTTGTGCAGAGACAATATGGCCCAATAGAACTCCTAAGGAGACGCCAAAGACATATTTGTCAGGGTTGAGAGAAATCCCATACTCACGGCATCTGTCAAAACATTCCTCTAGGTGTCCCCAGTGCTCACTGATCAAGCTATAGACACAGAAGTCATCAAGATACACCTCAATGAAATCATGCAGATGATTTTGGAAGGCAGCCTCATCATTACTCGTTGGAAGATGGCAAGAGCATTACAGAGCCCAAATGGCATCACTCTGTAGGCATAGGTCCCCCATTCTATGGTGAAGGTTGTTTTGGATTAGTCCTCTTCTGTGATTTGGATTTGGTTATATCCGTTGAATCCATCCAAGAGGGAATAAAGCTCATGACCTGCCACTGTGTCCAACAATTGGTCTGTAAAAAAGGGATGGGGAAATGATCCTTCTTCATCTTTGAATTGAGCTTTCGAAAGTCAACACATATTCGAAGTTTCCCATTCTTCTTGGGTACTACCACAATGGGCGAATCCCATTTACTGTTAGCCATGGGATAGATGAACTCTGCTTCAAGAAGTTTTAATAATTCAACCTTCACCAGAGTAGAGTAATTAGGATTCATACGCCTTTGTCTTTGCCTTACAGGTTTGGCATCAGGCTCTAGGTCAATGTGATGTTGACAGACTGTGGGATCAATCCCCTTTAGGTCTTTATAGGACCAAGCAAACGCATCTAAGTTCTCCTTGAGTAGGTCTCGCAGGACCACTAGTTCTTCTTCTAGAAGATTGAGACCCACTTTCAGGTGACGTTCAATGCCCTCAGCATCCAGAAACGTTACTTGTCTTTCACCTTCCACTTCACGGATAAATGTCCCATGGATTGCTTCTGGATAGAGGCCTGACTCTTTCAAGAGAGTAGTATCCTCATCTAATGTCCCATTAGAACCAGTGTCCTCCGTCTGAATAGATGACTCCTTTGTCTGTTTAGGTTGCTGAAAGGGTATCATAGCTTTGTTTGCTTCAGTATGAGTGGTAATTTCTTCTGGACTTAGGGATTCATCTTCAGAAGATGCATCCAGGAATGTCACATAGCACGGACCTTCTAGAGGCCGCGGCTCGGAGGGCTTTGGCTTTTGTTGGCAAGGGACATCATCATTATCTTTTCTATGGACTGAATGATCAGGACGACAGGAGCCACTAGTGAACTTAATTTTTATGCTTTTAATCCATTGCTTATACAAATTATGCATACTTTGTGGTCCATCGATCAATCCAAATGGCACCATAGTCATTCCATCCAGCACCCGGAGATCTTCGGCCTCTGAGATCTCTGTAGGGACATCAACAAGATTATCCTCTATCATAGGAAATTCTTCATCTGCACTTGCATAACCTCTTTCATTTTCTTCCTCATCATTTTTATCCTCTTCCTCTAAAGGCTCTCTCCCTGCTTCTGTAGAGGCTCTGTAAGAGAAGAACAGATCTTCTGCCTCTACATTTGCTTCTGCTTCTGTCACCAGTTCTGACTCTACTTTTGCCTCTGGCTCTGGCTCTGTATCTGTTACTGTCTCTGTATCCGCTCTGTCTCTGTTCTGTAGCCGCTCTGTATGTGCTCTGTCTCTGTACTGTCTCTGCTCTGTAACTGTACTGTCTCTGTATTGTCTCTACTCTATCTCTGTTGACTGTCATGTAACAGGGAGAACAGTATATCCATGCTTCTATTTCACTGTTAGAGGTGATTTCAGAAGTTGTTTCTAGTTGAGGCAGGAGGTATTCTCCCATGGACAAGGATTTTACATCCCGTGGCAGTTGGCTTACAGTGTCCACTGTTAGGGACTATGTCTCTGTTCTCTTAGGAAAGATTTGCTTAACAGCCTCTTCATCTCCTGATGTACCATCTATTACCTCGTTAGAGGAGTCAGTTATGACCTCAATGGATGTGGATCCATTGCCTTTTTGCGATCCATACAGCTTTAACACCGCTTTGTTGGGTCCTCTGCCTAGGGTTGGGGTTCCTTTGAACCAGTCCATCCTGGCTCTTGCTTAAAAAAGCCAAGGTCTTCCCAACAGCAAAGGATATGAGGTCCCATAAGAATTTGGTTTGACCACCAGGTATATCAGCCAATAGTCTCTTCTTGCAAGGGTTGTTTTTACGTATGGGATGATGCCCAACGGTTTGACTCTGCTTTGGTCCGCCAATCTAATAAGCCATTGTGTAGGTTGAATTCCTTGTAACCCTAAGTCCTTCATGATGACATCCGTCATTATGTTTACTAATGAGCCTCCATCAATCAATGTATCTGAAATAAAGCATCCTTCTATCCATACACTAATCTTTGGGGTTCCAGGATCTAGGAAGGCATTAGCCACATCTACTTCTTTTATAGGCTCCGAGGCCTTATTGGTCTTGGTCGTTGTTGAAGGAGCGATCCTTAGTCCACGTCTTCTTGTCAAGATGCCTTTGAATTTCTTTCGGCAGCTGGGAGACAGCATCAGCAACTATCGAAATGTTAAGTTTGGTTTAAAAGTGTCTAGGTCTTTGACCAAGTCATAATCTTTAATAGGATCCACAGGCTTCTCCAGTCGGTTGGGGAAGGGGGCTACACCCATTTTTATCTTTTCTTTTTCTTCTAATAATTGCTGTATCGACACTTCTTCTATTTTTGGAAGTGCTTCTGTATCTTCTATCTCCTGGGCCTCTGGTCCTGTCTCTGGGATTGTCTTTGTAACTGTCTGTGGTGCTGTAGTGCTCTGTACTGCACTGTTCTGTTCTCTACTGCTCTGTCCCTCTATAGGTAGGTTGAACTTCACAGTCTTGGCAGGAGAGTTATTTTCATTCTGAACCACTGGTTCCTTCTTCTTGGTGCGCGTAACAGCGGCAACTTCCAACTCGACCAAATTGGAAGCAGGCTCTTGTATCTTTTGTTGGCTATTAGTGGCATTTACAGGGGCTGAATTAGGACAATCCTTTGCAATGTGGCCTTCTCCTTTGCATTGGCTGCATAAGGACTTGTAATCCACAGATCGTCTAGGATTTGGACAATTTGGGGAGATATGTCCCTTTTCTCCATACCTGTAATATTCCACCTCTGATCTCTGTCCACCACCAGATTGTCGTCCTCTGTAACTTTGAGAGGGAAATCTCCTTGGACCAAAATTAGGACCAAACTCCCTAGGCTTTGGTCCAATATCTTGTGTTGTCATTTTAGATTCTAGCAAGTTAAATCTTGCATTTTCATCCTTCTGTCTTCGTTCATGCATCTCTTTCAGAGAGCAAATATCCTCTGTATGGTTCTTCGCAAACAATAGGAACAGAAGGCTCCAGGAATGGTTGGTTTTCGGGTACATGCAATGGCTAAATGTCTCGCTTGATGACACTTTCCGCACCATGTATTAGAGTGCATCATATCTCTTCCAGCTCCCGCATGAGTGGATATATTATCGGTATTCACCTTTAGTGTCTGTAACTGCTCTGTAATCACATTCAGAAGCTCTTTCTTGATACTTGCAACTGAGTTGGATAAGTAGTCCTTTAGATTTTCACCTTCTGAAATGCTTGTTGTGGGATTTTGGGAAGTGTCTATAATTACTGCATACACTGGTTGGGCTGATCCAGAAGGTCCTCTGTTCTGGCTCTGATTCAAAGCTCCTGTTGAGACTTGGGGTTGTTGATTCCAGGTAGTAGGATTCCACTGTTGTTGAGTCACCATTGGAGGAACTGTTTGAGGCCACTATTGTTGTGGTGGAACCATCATTTGAGGCACTGTTGTCTGCGGTGACCACACTGGATTAGGTGCATTATACTGCGGCACTATTTGCAACTGGGGATAGGGGTAGGGAACTATCCCTGGGACTGCATTTGGTGGGTATACCATTCCAGGCATTGAAGGAGGTAAGACTCCTCTTCCTGGAGTCATTGACAACCTTGCTTCAACTTCGTCATACAATATTACACATTCCACTGCAGCTTGCAGATTGACAGGTCTTCTCAATTCCACGAACTTGCGAACTTCTGGTTGTAGGCCCCTGAGAAACACTCCTTTTTGGATACTTTCGTCCAAATGATGGTTAGTCCATCTCTTTAGGATGGATTCCATTCGCAAGACATAAGCTTCTACTCTTTCTCCAGAGAATTGACTTAGGTTCATGAACTCCTCTCGCATCCGCTCTTCAAAACCTTCACGCTTGAATTTAGGAAAGCCAACTTCAGGTCGTCCCATGTGCCAAAATTTCCTACTGCTTGTCTCTCATACCACTGAAACGTCGCGCCCTTGAAAGTGGCGGGAAAGATTGCTAACCAATGCTCAGGGTTTCTGGCATTGTTAGCCACACATGCTACCATGAATTCTGCTACATGAAGATCAGGGTCTTCATTGTACTCTCCCTTAAAAACTGGCAATGGGACTACATTTGCTGGCCTATTTTATCAATATTTCCAGGACGAATCTGACTAGGAAGGGGACCTTGAGTCGCCATGGGGACTTCTATAAAGAGTGCTTTTAGGGCTTCAAAGGAGGCTTCTGCTGCAAGCTCGTTCTCAGCTTTGATTTTTGCATTTTCTCTTCTCACGTACCTCTGGACTCGTTCTAACGCTTGCCTCTTTATTGCGTCATTCATCAGGGGGTTGGCTTCAACCAGTTGGTCTAGACTCAAGAGGATAGTATCAGAGAGGGCTTCAGTCTCAGATAGATTCTCTGCCCAACATCTCCTCTACTTCCTTCTTTTCAACATCTCTGAATTCAGCTTTCAAACCACTACAGAGGGGAAGATATTCTGTTCTGAAAGTATCAAAACTCATTCTTCTTAGGATTGTTGTTGCGTCATTATAATAATGCCAGCTTTTGAGGGTTTCAATAGTGTATGTTGTGAAAAGCACTCTGTCTACCAACTTCCAGTGGGTTGCTAATTGGACAAACAGAAGATTATCAGTGCACCAAGCATCCCATGTATCTTACTGTTGAGCATCCACAAACAAATTCCAACTCTTTTCCTTTTTGTCTTCGTGAACCTCCACAGACCAAGACTCCTGAAGCTTCTTCATAATCTCCCACTTGATGATGTCTAGAAACTTCTCAATGAATGCCAAATCTTCCATGGATGGTCATTCTCTCTATTTCTGCTCTTCAGTATGTTCCCAAACAGTTTGCCACCAAGATGCAAGTTTCTGCTGCTTCAACAGGAAGAGGAAACAGTCTACCACATAGAGCATGCATCATGATGGTGATATGTTTCTACCATTGTGGGATGAACTTCTTGTGAAAATTAGCTTTGATAATGAGAAATTCCAACTCTTCCTTGGAAGAAGGAACTTTACAAACATCCATTGAATTCTCCTCTTCTTGACAATGCCATTTCCTTCATTTTCAGCCTCTTCTGGTGCTTGTTGGTGGCAAGATTCCCCGGCTACGCACCGAAAACATGAAGCCCCAAGAGGAACACTAAGGAAAAGGGAATTCTCTTGCAATAAAATCTATCTTGTAACATCAACAAGCTTTTATTTCATTCTTTTGATCATCAAAACAAAGAAAACAACAATTCTTCATGCAACATCATAGTAGATTTCTCCCATGGATTTGATAAAATCAACCATATTCTTCAACATCTTCATAAAATCCATCAATAAAACAAAGAACACAAGGGAATACACCATATTTGAATGGAAATCAATCATATATTATTCATCTTCAATGTCTTCATAGTTCTCTCTCTCAATCTCTCATATATAGTTACACTGTTTTGATAGAATTGACTATCTCTAACTCTCTCTCTCTCTCTCTGGTGCGCAGATCGGACGTAGATAGCTCACGTGGTGAATCCCTGAAGGTCCCCAAGAACAAAGTACTCTACTTTTTAGCACAAAAACCCATGTAAAAGCAAGACGATAAGAGGCAAGAGACAAATTGGGTTCAATCTCCCCCATGCCTTGTGTGAGCGCTTCACAAAGCATGTATTTAATGTATATTTCCAATCTTCATGCTCAATAATAGCCCAATTACAAAAATATGACAAGCTTTTAGCTTTTCAGTTTGCTTTCTACCAAAAATAGGAAAATAAAGCTAATGGATGGTGTCCATAGTGTCTGGCACGCCCAATCTCAATGTCCAAATAGAAATAACATATCCAGGCACATAAGCGCATACAAAATAATAATAAATAATCGATGTCTCTATAGACATAACAAAATATAGACGTGGCGCCTATCAAAATATAGTCGAAAACCCGCTAGACTCCAATGCTTTCCTCCGCCACTGCTGCTATCTCTACACATCAACTGAAGCATTCACAATCGTTAGTAAAATAACACAATTAAACCAACAAAAGTGAATACCTAGTAGTCTTCAGCTACATAAATAAATCAACTGGTTAGAAATAAATCCTAACCTTAATTTATTACGAGTGCGCACTCTAAACTCATAAACGTTTATTAATTTAATATGCATTTTGCGGAATCACCCGCTATGGAATCACCCATGTACACACTAAATTAATGAAACGCCCGAAAAGGACAGGCGTCCCCATCAACTTCTCGCACAAAGAATCCTCTTTGCGTATGAGCCACGGTCATCTAAGTAAGTTTACGGAATCCACCGTAAAACCTCACGGAATCCACCGTGGAATATGCCTCCTGGCATCATACCCCCGGGGTGCGATAGCAATTGACCTCAATTGCTATTAGCTCAATGTGGAGTTAACAGAGTGGGGAAAGCATTTAAGTCTCTAGCGTGCATCCATTGTGCTTCCTCTACAGGATGGTTCTTAAATTTTACTAGATATCTAGAATACCTTCGGCCAGTTCTAGTGGTCATATAGTCAGTGTCTATAATGGCTTCTGGTTCAAGTATTTCAGTCTCTTCTTCTAGTAAAGGTGGGTTTTCATAGACAGGGTGGATAGGTAATTGTCCTCTAAATGGTCTCAATAAACTAATATGAAATGTATTATGAATTTTCCAATGGGATGGCAGTTCTAACTTGAATGCATTGTCATTAATCTTATGAATGATTCTAAATGGTCCGTAGAATCTAGGAGCTAATTTGACAACTGGATGTCTATCTACACTTTGTAGTCTACGCTTTTCTATTCTAAGCCAAACATAATCATCAACTTTGAAATTCACGGCTTGTCTTTTCTTGTTGGCCTGTTTGGTATATGATTGTTGGGCTTTAGCAATCATATCCTTTACTTCAACAAAAATAGTGTTATGCATAACATCAATATCATCAGCACTTTGTATTCTATTAGACAAAGAGGCAACAGGTGTAGATAATCTATATCCATAAATAATTTCAAAAGGTGCTTTCTTTGTAGATGTGTGCGGTGTATTGTTATATGCAAACTGTAATAAATGTAAATGAGTGTCCCATGTCTGAGGTTTAGAGATAGTGTATGCACGTAAAAGATCTAGAATGGTGCTATTTGTGGCTTCTGTTTGTCCATTTGTTTCTGGATGAAATGCAGATGAGAAATCAATCTTTGTGCCTAAATTTGCAAACAGTGTAATCCAAAAATTATTACAAAATCGAGAATCTCTATCTGAAATAATCACTTTCGGCAATCCATGGTTAGTAAAAACAGTTTTAAAAAATAACTGTGCTGCTTGTGATGCTGTTAAAGTTTTCTTACATGCAATGAAATATGCTTGCTTACTAAATCTATCTACAATTGTCCAAATCATGTCATGGTTAGATTTAGTATTTGGTAAGCCAGTAATGAAATCCATAGATATATGTTCCCAAGGTTTAGATGGAATAGATAAAGGCATTAATAACCCATACTGTTTACCATGATGTCTCTTTATTCTTTGACAAATCAAACATTCAGAAACAAAATTAGATACATCTGCATCCATATGCGGCCAATAAAAATCTTCAGTTAACATGCATAATGTAGAGATGATACCTCTATGACCTTGATATGGGGGACAATGAATTTCATTCAAAACAAAAGATCGGAATGGAATAGTAACACACAGTCTCTTTTCAAAAAACATGAATCCATCATTATATGACAATGAATCAACAGGAATGAAATTATTTTGAACTAATTTTTGCCAATCAGAATGAAAAGTAATATCTTGGTGATATGTGTCTTTCATAGTAATTAAAGAATCAAAAGATATGATAGAAATATTATGAATTGCAGGTCTTCTACTCAATGCATCAACAACTACATTTTCTTTTCCAGGTTGGTATTGATTGATAGGATGGAAACTTTGAATGAATGAAGCCCATTTGATATGACGGTCAGAAATTTGGGGTTGGCTAAGTAGATGTCTAATGCTTTGCTGATCGGTCTTTATCATGAATTCTGAACCCATTAAATAATGCTTCCATTGTTTTAATGCTTGTACAACTGCTAAGAGTTCCTTGTCATAAGTGGAATATTTGAGCTCAGAGGGTTTCAGCTTAGAACTAGAATATGCTATTGGATGGTTGTCTTGCATTAGCACGGCTCCTATTCCTGATCCGCTAGCATCAGTCACAACTAGAAAGAATGGTCTGTTAAAGTCAGGCAATTGTAGAACAGGGGCATTGGTTAATGCACGTTTGAGTAAGTCAAAGGATTTCTGCTGGTTTTCATTCCATTGATAAACAATGCCTTTCTTAAGTAGTTTGGTCAATGGTAAAGCAAGTAATGAGAAATTACATACAAACTTCCTATAGAAACTAGCAAGACCAAGGAATGAGCGTAATTCATGTACATTTTTAGGAACAGGCCAATGCAATATTGCATCAATTTTCTTAGGATCAACTTTTATTCCTTCTTTTGATACAATATGACCTAGATATTCTATTTATGTCTTAAAGAATTCACTCTTGTCAGGATTTGCAAACAATTGATTTTCTTTCAGTAATTGAAAAACTAATGATAAATGCTCATAATGCTCTTTTTCACTTTGACTGAACACTAAAATATCATCAAAGAAAACAATCGCACAATATTGATATTTTAGAAAAATACGATTCATCATTCTACTGAAAGTGGCAGGTGCATTAGTTAATCCAAATGGCATAACTAAGAATTCGTAATGGCCAAACTGTGTCTTGAATGCAGTCTTAAATATGTCGGATCTATCAAGCCTCACCTGATGATGTCCAGACTTAAGGTCAATTTTACTAAATATAGAAGATCCTTGCAGTTTGTCCATAAGGTCATCAACTCTAGGTATAGGATATCTATTCTTTACAGTGATCTTGTTTAATGCTCGGTAGTCAATACACATCCGATAAGTATTATTCTTTTTCTTGACTAGGAGCACAGGTGCACCGAATGGAGAACTGCTAGGTCGAATTAAGCGTCTATTTAGTAATTCTTCTACTTGACTCTGGATTTCTTTTTGCTCTATTTGATTGTGCCTATATGGGGCTTTGCAAGGTGGTTGTGTGCCAGGTATTAGGTCAATCTTATGGTCTTCTGGACGTGATGGAGGTAAACCTGGTGGTAGGTCTTCTGCAAAACAGTCCTTAAAATATGCAAGAAATTCCTTATGCCTAGGGTGCATATGATTTTCCTTTGCATGCAATTCATTCACCCAAATGAGATATGATTTAGTATTCTTGCATAGTGCACGTTTTGCTTGAGTATGCGAAAGCAGTGGAAACATATGAGATGCATGCATACCAAATAATGTAATAGATTTTCCTTGAAAATTTATATTCATTGTGTGTGTGGAATAATCTATATTGGGATTATGTTGGTGTCTCCATGGCATTCCTAGAATAATGTCGCTAGACTGTAATGGGACAACTAAGAAATTTCTTCTTTCAATATATGAACCAATTTGAATTTCTAAATCTTGAACTTCTTGTGTGCCATTGTACCTAGTGCCTAAAAATGCAGCTTTTATGCGATAGTGCGTAGGTACAGTATGCAATTTCAATTCCTTTACCAATTTTGCTGAAATAAAGTCATGGGTACTACCGTCATCATGCAATATAGTTCTTTCTTTTCCATGTATCATACATTTCATAGTTAACAATGAATGTGAAGTAGGCATACCTGGTAAAGTGTCGGAAGTAGTAGTAATATCATCTTCTTCTTCAGTGAAATCCGGCATATCCTCATGCTCGTCTTCGTCCATAGCTCCAAGGTAGTTGATATGTGCTGATGATTTCTTTGAATGACAATTTGCTGCGAGATGCCCTGGCTGGTGACACTTGTAACATACAATGGGCTTGGCTTTGGTCACATTATTTGCAATGGCTGGGAGTCTGGGTATATTTGGATTTGCTTGTTGAATAGGCTTAGGATTTGGATTGACAGTGGATGGTAATGCAGGTGGTTTAGGCCAATTCTTGCGGAAAGATGGTGATGAGAAACGACCTGGATTAAATCTTCTGAAATTGGAATTGAATTGTTTAGATCCATAATTACCGTTTGCTTGGAATGACTGTGGTCGTCGATCTCTTCCTCGTAACTTATCTTCAGTGTCGTGAGCTAAGGAGATGGCGTCTTCAAGGGTAGCAGGCTTGAACATATTCACCTCAGCGTAGTAATGTCCAAGAAGTCCAGACATATACTTCCGCTTATGTGTCGTCTCTGGTACGTCTTCAAGCATGCGTAGCTGTAGGAGTGCATTCCAAAAACGCTCTGTATACTGTAGAATAGGCTCACGATCGCGCTGTTGGAGTAAATCCCATTGCTTGATAGCCTTCTCATGAAATTGCGGTGGAATGAAATTTTGCATGAACTTCTTCTTGAAATCTTCCCATGTAGCAGGACATTCTATGCTTTTGCGGACTACAGTCCACCAAAGTGATGCTCTGTCTATCAGATGATTAGTAACACACTTGATTTTATCTTTCTCGGGATAAGTTTCCTCATGGAAATAGTCATCAAACTGGCTAATGAATGATAAAACAGTCTTTCCTTCTCTTATGCCATTGAAAGTGAGAAACTTGAAACTTTGTTTACTTATCTTGGATTCCTTGCGAATGGTTTGTGCTTCAAGAGTGGCGTCGATGGTACGGCGAATCAGATCTTCAGCTTGAGGTTCTTCTTTATCAGTGGACGCTCCTTGTAGCTTTGTCAATTGCGCTTGCAAGGCTTGCCTAGCTCTTCGCTCTTCTTCCAATTGCAGCATGATAAGATCCAGCTTTTGTTCCATGGTAGGCTCGGGTAGATCGTCTTCAGCCGTAGGATCATCCATATGTGGGGTAGTCATCCTGTAAAACTCAACAAACCTTTCTCACTCAAAATCAGTTAGCGGGATGAGCGTAGCTCAAATTTGGGGTTACAAGGCTATGTATTTTTTGGGTATTTTCTTCTTCAATTTTCAGAAATTCTGCAATATTTCTGTCTCCGTTTGCTGAAAGTACTTCAACGAACTTGTAGATAGGTAGAACAGCTTGCTGCGAACAACTTTCCAATTCAGAGTTTTTGCATACGAACAAGTCTTCTATGAGTTTTAAGCACTAGTCAGTTCTGATTTAGTCTGATTTACAGAGTTGCAGACTTAGCAGACTTGCAGGGTTGTTGACTTGCTGGACTTAGGCCGACTTGCAGAACTTGATTCCAAGTGACTTACTGAACTTGACTTCTAGAGTGCGAGACCCGGAGTATATCGACTTCTCTGCCCTGTATAACTTGCAAAGTATGGAGTGACTTAAGCTTAATGAATTAAGCTTAAGCTTAATAAGCTTAAGTTATGGAAGGAAGAAGTATGGCAGCACGTCGTCAATTTTCGTGGGGGGGGGGGGGGGCGTTTTTTCCCACGCGGAATTTTCGGGCTTCTCCAGGATAGATCGATTTGTTTTCTTATTGATTTCCAAGCTTCATAAGCTTTCTTTTAAGCTTAATTGAAAGAAATTTTGAGAAAAAACCATGAAGCTTATCTCTGTAACTCCATGACTTGATGAAGGAGTTGGATGCGTGGTCCTCCGCCTGCAGAGATTGGTCCTTCGCGATCTAACAGTGGAAACAGGGGTTCTTGATCGCCAGAAGTCTGCCTGTATCGACGGTTCGCGACGAGATTGACTGTAGAGGCCGTTTGTTCCTGGAGCTCCGCCTTCGCCCGAGATTGGTAGCGATTGGAAGCCCTTGATCTCTGCTCCGCTCTGATACCACTGGTGTGCAGATCGGACGTAGATAGCTCACGTGGTGAATCCCTGAAGGTCCCCAAGAACAAAGTACTCTACTTTTTAGCACAAAAACCCATGTAAAAGCAAGCATGACAAGAGGCAAGAGACAAATTGGGTTCAATCTCCCCCATGCCTTGTGTGAGCGCTTCACAAAGCATGTATTTAATGTATATTTCCAATCTTCATGCTCAATAATAGCCCAATTACAAAAATATGACAAGCTTTTAGCTTTTGAGTTTGCTTTCTACCAAAAATAGGAAAATAAAGCTAATGGACGGTGCCCATAGTGTCTGGCACGCCCAATCTCAATGTCCAAATAGAAATAACATATCCAGGCGCATAAGTGCATACAAAATAATAATAAATAATCGATGTCTCTATAGACATAACAAAATATAGACGTGGCGCCTATCAAAATATAGTCGAAAACCCGCTAGACTCCAATGCTTTCCTCCGCCACTACTGCTATCTCTACACATCAACTGGAGCATTCACAATCGTTAGTAAAATAACACAATTAAACCGACAAAAGTGAATACCTAGCAGTCTTCAGCTACATAAATAAATCAACTGGTTAGAAATAAATCCTAACCTTAATTTATTACGAGTGCGCACTCTAAACTCATAAACGTTTATTAATTTAATATGCATTTTGCGGAATCACCCGCTATGGAATCACCCATGTACACACTAAATTAATGAAACGCCCGAAAAGGACAGGCGTCCCCATCAACTTCTCGCACAAAGAATCCTCTTTGCGTATGAGCCCCGGTCATCTAAGTAAGTTTACGGAATCCACCGTGGAATATGCCTCCTGGCATCACTCTCTCTCTCTATCAATAGTACATCATATTCTCACTACAATGCTCTCATAATAACCCTCAATAATCCTTCTTAGGTCGTGGATGCACCTCCCAAGAGGTATGTCTGATATGAAGAGTCACCAGAACCACTACAATGTCTCTTCACAACTCACTACTATCACTGTCACTTAGTCTTCTCTTCAGTCTTCAGCAATTGCTTCTTCCACTTGTTTTAGCTCTTTTGAACTTAGAATCATCCTTTCCAAAAGGTTAGAAAACTTTCCCAAAGTCACACATACTTTCTACAGAACACTTACAGAAGGTCTACAGAACAGTCATAGTACACCACTAGAATAGCTACAGTACAGTTACAGTACAGAGACAGAGCAGAGACAGAGGGTTTACAGAAGGTCATCAGAACCTCATAACTCATACTCAAACCATTCCAAACTATCAAAAACTATTCAATAAGCTTTCAAAAGATCTCAATCTTCATCAATCATCAATCCATGCTTCATACAAAAGACAATAAGAACAAAACAGAAGCTATACAGAATCAATCAGAAGCTATCAGAACATCACAGAACCTCATATCTCCACTAAGAATCATCATGAGCTTCCAAAACATAATCAAAATCATCCAAAACACTCTCCAATACTTCCATTAACAATCATACATCACTCTAAATCCATAAAAAATCAATCATTCAGTCCTAAAAAATAATAAAAAATCAGTCAAAAATTCAGTCTTTTTCCACTCTCAACAAAAACTATATGGGACGTTGCTAGGTTGGTACTTGTCTAGCTGCTTAGCAACAACAAGGATTTTTTACTAGCTCTTGGAGCCCTGGTTGACTCCTAGCCCTGTGACCTATGAGGTTGCAAGTGCTATTACACTCTGCCTCTGCGGATGTGTTGTCTAATAGTCTATTCATGATAAGATCGCTTAGCATAAGGTCTCCTTTTAGCACACACACACACACACACACACACACACACACACACACACACACACTCTCTCTCTCTCTCTCTCTCTCTCTCTCTCTCTCTCTCTCTCTCTCTCTCTCTCTCTCTCTCTCTCTCTCTCTCTCTGTGCGTCAAGTCCTAATCGATTTCTATTTGCTAAAGCTAACACTCACTGAATCTCCCAAATTTCTACGTTCTGTCACAAGCTTCTAGCTTGTTGTTTTTGATTGTAAGCCACTATGCCTTGCAAAGCTTCTCGCGCTAGTCTCCTCTCCTCTTCAAGATCCGCTATGGTATCCTCGGATGGCCTACCATGGTGGTCCATCTGGGTTTGCAAGTCGTACTTGCCCACCATCTATTGGATTTCATCCATAAAATCTCCCAAATCGATCTCTTCATTGCATTTTGCACCAGGGTGTTGATGAGGTTAATTATATCGGATAGATTCTCTTTCCCAATGATGTCGGTCCTTAATGCATCTGACTCTTGTGTTGTGTCTTCCTCTTGGTCCTACCACTTGGGGTTCTTGATTACCCGTCTATGTTTCAAGGTCTTCTCCTTCTAGTGGGTTCGTTCACTTTCTTAAGTTAGAGTGAGTTCCTTATTATTTATAGACAACAATCCTCAATTTAAGTTCAGTTAGTGTTTGTGGTGCTCTTTTCTGTGCACTATGCGAAATCAGGCTTTCGGCTTTTCAGTGCAATTCAAGTGATAAAATCAATGTGGGATGAGAATGCAGAATGATAAATGCAACTCACGCTATGTGAGTGATTCATAGCATGGAATTATTGTATTTTTGTGCATCTCTTAACATAAGGAAATTGTAGGCACTCATGCACAAGTTATTTATTTGGACACATTCATTTTGTAAAGCCTTGAAGGTTTGATTATTATTATTTTATAAACCTTAGTTTAGGTTTGATAGGAGAAAAATGTGGAGTTCGTTGCTTTACAACAACAAACTATTAAACCAAAATTCATGAAACAAAAATTGCAAAAAAGAAGAGAAATAGAGAAAGCATGCATGACATAAGATTGGGTATAATCCGCCCCCCCCCCCCCCCCCCCCCCCCCCCCTTAATGCATGGGTGAGTGGGGGAGCACCTTCCCCATACATGGGTGAATAGCTTCTTTTTGGGCCTTTGCTTTTGCCCAAATATTTCTAACTTCTATTAAATACACATACACCAAGGTTTACAAAATAATAATAATCAAACATTCTTGACCTTGCAAAATAATAGTGTCAAAATAAATAAATTGCACATGAGCAACTACAATTTCCTTATGCTAAGAGATGCACAAAAATACAATAATTCCACGCTATGAAGCGCTTAGCCATAGTTAATTCCTATGCATTAAAATGCGCTTCCTCAAAATATTTATTATGCATAACTACATTGTCGTGCAGCTACATGGACACAATGTGAAAAACCCTGGAGTGCATCATCATCTAGCTTTCTTATTAATTTAGAGAGTTCACGTTATATTAGTCATTAGTGTTAGTGTCCATAGTATGGATGGTTCAAAAATACATGATTTTTGGACAATTTTAATCTATTTTTTATATTTTAGGTATTGTTTTTTGTAAAAATAAGTGTAAAAAACTTCTAGAATAGGGTAACATGCAAAAAACAAGTTGCTTTTCAACCAGTTTTTTGGAAGATCGCATGCAAAAAGAAGGGCTCCGAAATTCGTATTGTGTGCGATTGTAGTTTTTAGGTAGCAAATATCACTCCAAATGGGAGGAGAGGAGAAGGAGCAATCCGAGAGGATTCTAAGTACGTGTCCTAGGGTTTTACTCCCCTTTCAGATCCAAGAAAACCATCAAATTTTCCGTTTGAGTAGTACAGAAGAAGCTAGTGTTTGGTGTGAACTTTTGGTATAACAAGGAGCTCCAAGAGATCTAATGCTTGGAAATTACTTCTAAAGTAGTAGCAAACATTGTCTAGATAATCCAAGAATCATTTGTCTTGGAGTTTAGTCATCAAACAATCAGCTTATGATTGCTCTAATAATCAGGAATACACAAGGCTGAAGTGTATTTGGAGTTCAAATACAAGGATTTTGTCTACCTTCTCAGGTTCTATCAATACGTAGTGCTTTGAATCATTGAGCTTTGTTTTTATATTGTGTAAAGTATTTGGCAGACTTGGCACAAGATTTTATGATTGATTCATGATGTATGGATATGTCTTGAATAGAACTTGATTTTCAACATTCTTGGGATTCGTTTGAATCTCATGCCTATTCATTTTCTTCTCTTCTATCTCCTGTTCTCTACTTTCTTTTCTCTCTAATCCTCGATGGATATGGCCTTTCAACTAAAACCCCTCCAACATTGGTGAATCCAATGTGAAAGGCCGTTAGAAGGAAAAGCAGGATGGGATAACCTTCAAGCACAATTTCTAGTGATGTTTGCAGTAGTTAGTGCATAATATGAACAAGCTTATGCAGGTACAACAACAACAACAAGGTGATGCAGGCTTCTGGTCAAACAAAAACTGTTGTGATGAATGCTCTGTAGGCAGTAGAGTATGAGATGAAGTTGTTTAATGGCAGAAATATATTTGCATATTTGCATACTTATATTCAAAAGATGGAGTTCTTTGGGGTGGCTCGACTTACATGGAGCAGCCAATATCTTGTACATGTCACTGTATATGAATTGAAAGCTGGAGGTACTGAATTGTACATACACGATATTGACTAGGTAGCTTCAAGAAGACTCTCTAAGAAGATTTATACATTGAAGATACTAATTTGAATACCCACAAGACTTTCCAAGAGTGGATTCTAAAACCCAATAAGGATCTTGTGGCCACAGAGTTATTAAGAGAACTCAAAAGTCGGTTTAAGCAATTAGATCTTGCAAAATAGCAAGCTCTTGCAAGTCAGGAAATTGAATTATTTCTAAAAGCAATAAATTCTGAGCTTTAAGAGAAGCTTGATGATTTGTTAGAGGATCAAACTATAGAGACATGGCTTAAATGTTAAGGATGATGTTACTGCACTGGTGAAAAAGCATTGAAGAAGAGAAATATTGTATGTATCTGGCTTGCCCACTATTACGAGCAAAATAGTTGATATATCCAGTATGCCACCTACTTTTATGGCTAACCCTATGGTTGCACCTGTTGTTCCCATAGTTAGGGAAGATATTATAAATGAATTGGTTAAAGGCATGTGGGATCTTCAGTTGAAGGTCACAAATTGGATGAGAAAGGACAAAAGGAAAGGGCATCGATAGAGAACAACCCCTAAACCACGGAAAAGATGTATGTGGTGTGATAGTTTGCAACATGAAAGGAAGGATTGTGCTACTTATTAGGAGGCCTTGGCATGACTGCTCATCTATTGGAAAAATGGCAAGATCCATACATAAGAAATGAAATTGCCTCTCACTTTGAATCTTGGAAAGGGAGGCGTGCAAAAATTATTGGAAGACTTGGCTATCCAAAATGCTTATGTGATTGTACATGCTGCTACTTTTGGTCTACAGTTGGATAGAATACATGGCCAACTGATGGTTGGTCCAAAGGCTACAATATGGACACATACTTTGCATGCAATTGAAAAGAGGAAAACTACTGATCATTTGAAATATCTCATGCAAGGCCAGACATTCATGACGACTAGCTGGGAATTACCAATAGATGCATATTCAGTGTATGCATTTAGTAAAAGTGCAAAACATGGATGTACTTGTGGAAGAGAAATGGAAGAGAGATGAAGATAATGCAAGGACATCTAAGAGAGTGACAAGAAGAAATGTGGATAAGCTTAAAGTTGCAAATTAGCCACCTCCTGAGCATGTTATGGAAGAGATTGGGTAGGAGCAAAAACAGAATGGCAAACAAGAGGGCAAAAAGAAGGGCAAGTAGCTCAGATATAAGATGCAACCTGATATTGAGACAGCTATAGATCTCAAGAAGGTTCTTGGAGAATATACTTTAAACAGGCAGGTGGAATTCGCCTTGGGAGAGATGCTTGGCATTGCCAAGTGGGAATTTCATGATGAAATCATTGATATAGCCTATTTTTGATATTTTGGATATTATTTCTTGTAAAAAAAGGTGTAGAAAACTTCTAGAATAGGATGACATGCAAAAAGTAAGTTGCTTTTCAACTAGTTTGGGAGATCTCATGCAAAAGGTGGACTCTCGAATTTGCACTATGCATGATCACAATTTTCAAGTAGCAAACATCACCTCGAACAGGAGGAGAGGAGAAGGAGCGATTTAGGAGAATTCTGAGGAGGTGTCCTCAAATTTTAACCCCCTTCCAAAGCCAACAACACCATCAAATTTGCCGTCTAAGCAACATAGAATAAGCCAATTTTTGGTGTGCGTTTTTGGTAAAACAAGGAGCTCTTCGAGATCTAATACTTGGAGATTGCTTCCAAGTAGTAGTAGACATTGTCTAGATAATCCAAGAACCATTTGTCTTAGAGTTTAGCCATCAAATTATTAGTTTATGACTGTTGTAATAGTCAAGAATACATAGGGCCGAAGTGTATTTGGAGTTTCATACAAGGATTTTGTTTACCTTCTTGGGTTCTATCAATACATAGTGCTTCGAATCATTAAGATTTGTTTTTATATTATGTAAAGGCTTTGGCAAACTTGGCAAAAGATTTTATGATTGATTCACGATGTATAGACATATCTCGAAGAGAACTTGATTTCCAACATTCTTGGGATTCATTTGAACCTCTTGCATATTCTTTTTCTTCTCTTTTATCTCCTATTCTCTACTTCCTTCTCTCTTTGATCTCTAATGGATACGACCTTTTAACTAAAACCCCTTTGACATAGTCTAATAATTCGCTTACCACAACACAAAGCACATTAATATCCTTCCATCTATCTATTAAGCATTAAGCAACCAATGTCACACGTGCACACTTATGCAACAAGTTAGGGATCATGTAGCAAATAGAAAAAAATCCACAATAATATAACAATAATCTTACTTTTATAGTGAATTCCAATAAAACATTGTAAATATTATAATTAACAAGATGTTCACCGGGCAACAATTTCGAGTTTCTTGCTTATTTGGCAACCCTTCCCATGATAGGATTGGAAATTAATAAATAATTGATCTTAGGGTGAGCATCTGCAAGTCAAATATATCATTTGCTTATCAAGGATCATGCATGGCCAATGGATAAGGGCAAGTTTTTATGGGGTCTCTAGAAGAGCAAAGCTTGGTGGAAATCTAGAGTGTTGGTGGGTTGACTCAATGCAACCCCTTTTAAATTCAACTATTCATTTGGAGAATGTTGGTGATTGGTCTCCCACTTGTTGTGGCCCATGGCCCTCTAGAGGCATATCATCTCAAATGGCTTTTGCTTTTTTTATACTACTGGAGCACCATCAATTATGTAGGTTTTCTTATGAAAGGTGATATGATTTCTTGGTGTGGTACCATCTCTTTAGTCATTATATACGATACTTAGGAAGTTTTTATGTATTTGCATAAGCTTAATGGGAACCAACTAATTAAATCATGTAAAATTTTTAAATTTTGGATTTTGTAAAGCCTTAAAATAATGCATCCTTAAGTGTCACTATATTGGTTTCTCATTGTCACTCTTTTATGAACTCTTCATGTATAACTAAGTCTACTCAATGAACTTTGAAAATGTCCCAAATTTTTTGTTGAGTACCAAATTATGTGTGTAGTTCACCTATTAAAGAAATTTTTACTCACTTGAAAGAAAAAAGATATTATGGGTGACTATTAGATGACATCTATTGGCCCCTCTACCCTAGGAGTATGTGAGTCTTGTACGTTCTTTGTAATTAATACAAGTAGCATTATAAGAGTCACATACTTAGCTATACGTGAGGGGGGTTACACACCAAGAGGAAAGCCTCGCCTGACTAAAAATTTGAAGGGATATATTGACACGTGGCGAATATATATAGGTGTTGACTTTCACAGATTGCAGACACATTTGGACGAGCAATACTCACCGCACAACGAGTATTTCAATCAACTGTCTAGAAAACAACTTCATGTGTTTGGAAGAGCCTTTTTTATGAATGTCACGTTTTTCGAGAAAAGTGTGCACAAAGACCTAATCTTCCCAAAACATTACTCACATCCAAATTTTCCAAAAACAAAAAGGAAATGCAAACTGTATGACAAGTATGTTTTTTTAAAAGTGTTGGAGAAACTTTATTTTTCATTTTCAAAGGCTTGCTCCTCCAAAACACTAAGGAATTTGACCGAGTCTTTGAGAGGAAGATATGATTGGCTACACCACTAGGCCATGCCCCACATTGTGACAAGAGTTGGGCGTTCTAGTGTCTAAGCACGAGGTGCCCATTTTTTGAGATTTTCCACTTGTCCAGGTGGGGAATTGGTAGTGTGTAACCGCCCTGACTCTCATATACTCTTTGTAACTTAGGTGCTCCAAAGAAACTTTTTTGAAAAACCTTTGAATGGAAAATGTAAAAGGTAAAATACCTATACTTGAAGGTCTTTATGCTAAAAGTCTTTAGATATGGAAGGTTTCTCAACTCTGAATTTTATTAGGCTTCGAGGTAAATTTGAAAATTTGAAGGTGGGATTACATTAAAGCTAGGTTTGATTTTAGTTTTAGAGGTAAATTTAAAAATTTGAAGGTGGGATTACATTTAAAGCTAGGTTTTTTTTCCGAGGTAAATTTCAAGATTTGAAGGTGAGATGCCCAGTAAGTAATACAATATAATTTACCCTTTTCCAAAAGGAGAGATATGGGTATTAGGAAATAGGACTTTCTCAATTGTTCCTTTTTGGAATGCACCAACAGTAGTGATAACCATTGTTATTCATATCGTAAGTTGCCCAACTCGTCCTGTTTGTTTTCGATTTTGCATAATTTGCTCGGTGGGAACATTCATGCCGGTGGGTGCGTCAGGCAATTGTGAAAAGGAACCACGGGAACAAGGTTCATTTTTGAAGGTTGCACAGCCCTTCTGGGCCATTATTGACCTGCTGGAGAATCCCAAAATATTGCAAGCAATGCATTTGAAAGGCAAAATAAAAAAATTGCCCTTCTTCTTGGAGAAGGGCAAAATTTTTCTAGCTTTGCATTCGAATGGTACTTTTTTTCTTTAAAAATTGGTATTTCATATTATAAATAAATGTATTAATCTAATTACCCAATACCTAGTTACTAAGGCTATATCAATGATTCATAATAGAGTTGATTAAATCAAATATGTATAGTATAAATTGAATGAAAAAATTATCTTACATATAAATTAGAATTTTATCATTGTTAAGTGATTTTGATTAAAAAGCTTATTTGCACAAGGTTTAGATTTTGAAAGGTAATATTTATTACACACATAATTCGAAGGCCATATTTTAAAAAGTGACCTTCAAGTGGAAGGGCAAGATCATAGAGGTCTAGACCTTCGGGAGAAAATACGGACTAGCCCTTCAAAAATGAACACTGCACGGCAAAGTTTGTGTGTGTGTTTCTGTCTGTGTGCTACGTACAGCCAACGGTTTGTGAATGGTTTTCAGGGGAGAGAATTTATTTCCAGATTATTTATTCTCGTTCCTGCAACTCCTCAAATAGATCTTCGTGTCCACAAATAGGCCGTAAATTAATAATAAATAGACAGATCTGGTTCGTGTCAATTAGGTTCCGAAGAAGAAGAAGATCGAAAGTAAATAACAAACAGAAAACAACCAAGCACAGCCCATTATTACATGGTCTTGGATTCGAGCATGTTTCGTCCGCCTGCTTCTCTTCTAGCAGGCCGCTTCTGTGAGTCTTTTGTATCTTCTGTCCTTTCGTTCAAGAACGGCACATGCAGGTCCTTTCCCAATCTGTGCACAAACAGAAAGAATGCCCTCTATCCGCGACATGGCCTAACCTCATTTCTCCTCTTACACGCAGTTTCCCATTCGCTGCTCTGCATCAGATGAAGAACACATTGCTGTTACAACATTCATAGCCATAGCCTTTTAACCTTCAGCCCAATCCCCATTTCAATTTAGGCGAGTCATGATTTTGGGGATATTGTCTCTATCCTTGTACGTAAGGAATTCAAACATAGTTTCAGCATCAGAGCCATTGCCCAGTCTCTGCAAAAGCAGAACGAACGCGTACACACACGGTTAGTGGTCCAGCATCCATGGCCTCTCAAATACCTGCCTACTATCCAATCTTCATCATTCTCCTCCCTTTCATATTCCTCCATCTTTCTTCCTCATCACCGATCCTAGACCCCCTCCCCATCAATTCGGATCAGCCCAATTCTTCCAGCACATCATTACCCCTCCCTTGCCTGACCAAAGACCCTTTGAACTACTTCGTGGAACAAACATCCTGGTACAACGATTTGGTCTTGGACCTCTTCCTCCCTGCAAAGTGGCGGTCCCCAATCCCGCACACCGCCCAGACATGGCTGAGGAATTACATTGCCGGGGTCATCTTATACTTTGTGGCAGGCGGTCTCTGGTGTTGGTACATCTACTATTGGAAAAAGCATGTGTATTTCCCGGAGGGTAATTTTGCCGCAGAAATTATGTTATCATGTTTTCCGTTTCCGTTGATTTGTGTTCAATATAAGTTATTTTTGCAGGCATCTGTTCACTTCAATAATCGCAGATCTGTCTTCATTTGTGCATGCACAAAATTGTTAAGGGAAAGCTCCTTCAGAGGGCTAAAAGAAATTGAAGCTAATTTCATGAAAAGAATTTGTCTGTTTCTTCGCACCATTTCTGTCAGTGAAACCATTTATGATTCAGAAATTCTCAGATCCTTTTGTCATCCAAAATTTGCAGGCGGGATGCCCTCCAAAGAGCCTATCCTTTTACAGATTTGGGTGAGCATGCAGGCTATGCCTTTATATGTTTCCTTGCCTACAGCATCAGAATACATGATTGAACAAGGCTGGACTAAGTGTTATCCTAATATCAGCCATGTTGGATTGCTTCACTACATTGCATGGTCGATAGTTTACCTTGTGGTAGTAGAGTTTGGCATTTATTGGATGCATAGGGGTTTGCATGATTGCAGACCCCTCTACAAATGGCTACATGCAACACACCATATTTACAACAAAGAGAACACTCTATCGCCGTTTGCAGGTAAAACCTACAGGGTTGTCAGATGTTTGCATTACAAATGTCTCATGGCATTGTCTTAAGTTACCCAGTGCATCCACAGTTTATGTAGCAAATAGAAATGGAAATTCTTAAATATTGGCATGCTTTCAGATGCGTTCAGACTCTGTGTACTGTTTGCAGGTAACAATTACAAATTTGGTAGCTCTTTGTGTAGTTGTGAAAGATGTTATGGTTTGTCTTACCTTACCTTAATGCATCCACAGTTTATGTAGCGTTATGTGGTGTTTGTTCGATGCCTTGATGCATCCACAGTTTATTTACCACTGAAACACAGTTTATCCTTTAGGGAAGGATGAGTTTTGTATGATTAACATGCTTTTGGATGCATTAAGAGTCTATGTACTGTTTGCAGTTAACACTTACGAATTTGTTAGATGTTTGTGTCCATCAATAAATGTGAAAGATATTTCTTGCCATTTTCTTGACCTGCCTTAATGCATCCAAAGTTTATGCTGCATATATTTGAAGCCCTGAATGCAGCAGTTGAGTACAGCTTATGCTAAAAGGAAGTAGGGTTTTTTAATATTACCATGCTTTTGGATGCACCCAGCATCCTTGTTTTGTTTGTTTTGTGAGGTTTTTCTGCACTACTTTGGTGCAGCTTTGGTCCTCTAGCATAGCTTGCGCTCCAAAGGAGTGCAGGAGTCAGTAGAATTTGACTTTGACATGTTTATGCTTACCAAAAATTGATTGCTCCTGAAAGCATTAAAATATTCAGACTGCTAACATGCTTTTTGCAAGTTGTGAGTAGCCAGAATGGACATTCAGAAGATATGTTCTTGTAATGATGAATCATGGTTTATCCACATGACAATGTAGCTGTATATGTTAGCCTATCGGCCAGGAAATGAGAACCCTAGTACAAGGTATCACAATTTTCTGAGAATGTAGCTAGGTTGCATTTTGTAATTCAAAAGAGGCGCTGATTGCCTGTAATGAAGGAGACCTAGGAGAGAGAAGGAGAGAAGGAAGAGACTGCAGAGAGGAGATAGAAAGGGGAAGAAGATGAGAGTAGAAGAGAGAGAAAGACTAGCAGAAGAGAGAGAAAGACAGGAAAAGAGAGAGAAAGAGAAGGGAAGCCATGAAGCTGGAAGGAAGGGTAAAAGAGATTTGAATATTGATAAAAACTCCCCTCTAATTGGGTCTCTCAACACCTTTTATACCCCGTCAGTATAATTGGGTATTCCCATGCTAACTCGTGTCCTACCCGTCTATTCCCACTCCTTTATATTCCATCCCAACCCGAAGGTTTTTGCCCTCAAAAACAAAAAGAGGACTTATGGCTCACAACAGAAGGGGGGGGGGGGGGGTTTGCAGAGTACTACTCTGCTCAGCATTACAAAGGAGAATATAGGTATGGGAAAGTACAATCTCATTGGGGTATACAAATGTGTATATGATGTATACGACATGTGCAAGTTGATAGCGTATGAGTTTGGCCTCCAATTCTTGACAATTAGGGGCTGACAAACAGTGGACAGCATGCTGTCCAGAACAGGCCTGTTGAAGAAAACTGGTCATAACATCCTATGGGCAGCTTCGATTGAGGTGTGTGATATGTCAAAACGAAGCTCACGAAGCATGCTTTCAAGCCATATAGGTGACACTTGACTGTCATTAGTGCAAGGTAAAAACTGTTTTGAAATAGTGTGCTGTCTTTAGTGCAGACTAGGGCAAATTTAGCTACTGCTTAGTCAGAATTGCACCCTTAAAGTAGGGAAAGAACTTCACTGGTGAAATGCTGATCGGGTAGGGCTTTCCAAGACCATTCGGTTCCCGGGGATCAAATGGATAGCCTACATAATAAGTATCAAGACCACAAGGGGCATCCATACAAGCATAGGTCACCGTACTACCACCGGGGTCGAAAGGATAATTGTGATCCAATGCATCCGCTGTATCATAGAAGTAATTCATGGTGTCATCTTCAAGCACTGATGGTGGCACAAGATCCTTACCGACCCATACGGTAGCATGCATTGACTTGTCCATAAACTCATTGGGAACCACTAGGCCAAGTCGAGCTGGAGTAGATGAGGCTAGAATTACTACAGGATTCACTATATCAATCCCTAGGTATTTCATGTCCATGAATTCCACATGCATGGCTACTACTGGGCATTCAAAGTTAAGGGCCTTGGGCCGATGGGACACCTGCTCATGAGCCTGCAGCAGTGAGATGCTCTCATCATGGCATCGTCCTTGAGAAGTATCATATGGCTCATAAGGATGCGCATGTTGCTTATAGTAATGATCAAGTGATTGATGATATCGAGCACTCCGTTGCTGATAATGATGTTGCTCCCCATGTACATACTCGTATACATTTGCATGATGTTGTCCATGTACACAGTGCTGTCTAGATGGTTGTCCATGTATGTGACCAGAATGTAGCTCATAAGAACATACATAGTCATTAGATGCATGTTGCTTAAAATATTCACAATTATCATATGCACGTTGACCGTAAGTAGGCGTATGCACTTGCCTTTGCACATCGAACCCATGCCAATGGTCATGGTACTCATAATGTCTGTGAGAATGCCCATACATGCCTTGTTGACCAAAATGTCCTTGGGTGCCATGCTGCCCATGCATTACATGTGGGCCAAATTGATTATTAGGGCCTTGCTGCCCAAAATTTCCATGCTGCCCATGCAATACATGCGAACCAAATTGAACATTGGGGCCTTGCTGCCCAAAACTGCCATGTGCATGTTGCCCATTACCATGTGCATGCTGCCCATGTGCACTTGCATTAGGGCCTTGTTGCCCAAAATTTCCATGCTGCCCATGCAATACATGCGAACCAAATTGAACATCAAGGCCCCAAACTGCCATGTGCATGCTGCACATTACCATGTGCATGTTGCCCATGCGTACCTGCATTAGGGCCTTGCTGCCCAAAATTTGCATTTTGTCCTTGCATATAGTTTCCACTACGGAGGAAATGCTGTCCCAAGGATGGGTTGGAAGGGTTCGTCACGGGTGATGGGAGGATGGGTTCATCATGTCACATAGAGGGCTCACCCAGCTCATAGGTGCTATGGGAGAAGCCATGGGTGCTACCAAAATCTTGTTGGCCATGTCCTGTCTCCAAGGGGGGAGGGCGGTTGGTCTCACGGGGAGGACCATGCTCCTTGGGCCGAGCCGAGGAGGGTGATAGGGTGGAGATGAGGGTGCCCATGCGCTTTACGAGCAAGTCCATCTTAGCCATCATCTCGCTACGACGCTGATCTTGGTGGTTTTCCATCTCCCTATGGCGGTGTTCCAGCTCTCGATGCCGCTCAGCATGATGGGTCTCATGTTGGCATAGTGTGTTGTTAAGCATAGCAAAATTGTCCGTCTCGGGGGCACCTTCTTCAAGCATGTCTTCACGATCCTCTTGGGTGGAGCTAGGATCATTCATAGATGCAGAGGAATCTCTGATCTCGCACTGTAAGTCCTCTTGGGCCTTGGCTTTACCCTTATGACCTGCCATACTAGGTGCTGTTCACCAGACCCCCTGCCACAAAAACTGCAATATCTGGAGTTAGGGAGCTTTGATCGGGGAACTTTCTAGTTCACAACGGAGGGAAGAGTGCCCTCTATGAACCTATGCAAAAAATTTTATGACAAAATATTTAGAATTGATTGTGAACAACTTTTTGTGGCTGTACTGAAGGGGACTGCAGCCTGTCCCGTAGGACCACTGCACACAAAAGTGGCTGTAACTCTCCAATGGGAGCTCCGATTGGGGAGCTTTCTAGCTCTAGTCGAAGATATCGATGCCCTCTACGCAAAGAGCATAGGTATGCAATAACAGGTCTTATATAGAAAATTCTGTAATAAGAAATGCATGGCTGAACTGTGCAGTCCAGCACCCTGTTTACAACTGTGAGAGGCCTGTTTTGAATAGTCGATACCCTGTAGGGTCTAACCAACTTATCAAACTGAATGAGGATCTTTGGGAGACCTATGAGCACCCTGGGAGGCTTGCAAATACTTCTTCAATCCACAAGTAGCTTTGTAAACACCTGTGGAAGTCTACAGCAGCATGTATAAGCCTTTTATGAGTTGCAAGTTGTCCTGTAAATCATTGTGGGTTGAAAGTCGCTGCTAATATGATCCAAACCATTGCCACCATGGCCAAATGCATTGCCAATAAGAGCATAACCTTGTCTAACATGATCATCTCATGACCACATAAGTATCACTGCCAAATACGGGCACATAATTGCCAACATAGACAAGTTCATAGACATCTCAATGTCAGCATGAGCATATGAGTGTCACCATAAGTGTCATTGCAAAAAAAAGTCAAATGTGTCAATATCCTTTACAATTATGATATAATCTTTGAGGCATAAGTATACCACATCCATAGATCAATTAGCATCAAAACACCTCATGCACTCCCATGTCTAACACTGACACTGTCAACATGTCAAATGAGCTAGTCAGAGGCTCCAGTTTGCAGTTTGTGTTCTCTATCTTTAAGCATTCTCTATTGATGATCAAATATGCTGCTTAGCTTAAGAATCCTCTAGTGAAATCCGTATCTTCATGTAGCAGCAAAGTGAAGAAATCACTGAAGAATACTCCTCCTTGTCCTCTTTAATCAGAAAATATTCAGAATTGGCTGGCTACAGGGATGCTTGTTGTGATACATGCAGGATAGCACATTGGGATTCCAAGCCTGCACAATTGCATGCCATCATATGTTGTCTGGTGTGTACTCTGATCCAAATAGATCATGCCTTGTTCATCACATTAGTATGACATCTGATGTGAAGTTCAATCTTGCCCGCATACATGATCTTTTGATGGAAGCCAAGCATCCATACCCCCATATCAGAATTGAGGCAATTCTTTGTTTTTGAGTTCTGGACATGTTCATGTCAAGCAATCAATTTCATTACAAATACCAGTAATTTGCACAAAAATCCCAAATTCTGCACATGGTCTTCTGTCTCAGTATGCCATGGATAGAGCTATGAGCAAAGTGGAGGAGGTGCTTGAAATCAAGTCTCTCACAAGAGTCATTAGCGCCTACCTCAACTATGCAAATGCCATGGAGCAAGATGTAGCACAGTGGGAGAGATCATATAACAAACTTCGACTTGCCCAAAAGGAGCTTCTGTCTCATCTCCCCAAAAAGTATGAAGAAGTAAGGTGTATGTCTGCAAATTTTTGCTTCATCCTAAACATGCTTCAGGCTTTTGAGCCTCCATTTGACATGTCTCAAGATTATGACATAGAACTAGGAAGCCTAGTTGGGCAGAATAAACCTCCTTATTTTTCCTGTACCACAAGTGCAGATCCTCCTGGTGTATACACAGAGATTGATTTGAACCCGCCTTGTGAACCAGCAGAGCTAAACAATGGACAGTTACTGCTGCCAAATAAAGGAAGTCCAAGAGGCTCTAGGAGTAATTTTTATGCTGAAGATTACAAGACAACGGATAAAAGGGAAGCATCTGGTTTGGTTTCAAACAGGAGTGGGCCAATAGGTACACTGAACCAGACCTGGGAAGAAGCATAAGCAGAAGTGATGGTAGCAGGGGTATAGATTGCAGGTCTGAATGTCGACAAGACATAGACAATGCATGGAGCGTGCTGCTCAAAACCTTCCTGGTACCCTGGTTGCATCCTTCACATGTGCAGGACCTGGTCAACAGCTCCCAAAGGGAGTTATTGCATCAAAGAGCTTTCGTGTATCACCACACATTGAGATAAAGGGGAATCAGCATCAATCTGTCACTCCCTCTAACAAATTCATCAGAGGGCTTGGCCACACGCTAAGCCTTACCACATAGTAGTTGTTGGAAGAGGTCAAGAAACCCAATCGATCTTGAATCACAAGGTCTATGGATTGTGCAATACAAGAAATCATAGAAGAGGATGAAGACGATTATGATGTGGAGTTCTGTACCAGATCTGGCAAATTGTGAGGCTCTCACCAAGGCCAAAAGCTTCTCAACCCTCTGATCACGCAGGCTGAAGGAGCATCCCTTGGCTTCAGATGAGCCACAAGAAGGCATGTGTCACTTATCCACTTCAGTATCCTCGACCTTCTTCTCGGGCACCGCTTCAATTGAGGTTGAGAGAGAGCCCGACAAGGTGATCTGCAGGAAAGAGGGGATCCACCCCAAGTTCTACAACAAAGCTGAGGTCTACTGCAATGGTGAGCTTGTGATGACGACTTGCAGCACGTAGCCCAAGTATGTGGTGGATGTTTGGTCGGGCAACCATCCCTTCTATCAGGGCAACGAGACAGTCTTCCTTTAGGATGCCAATCAGGTGGAGAAGTTCAACAGGCGCTATGGCGGTGACTTCAGCTATTCTGAGATCCTTTGTTCTTACAATGGGTGAAATTGTCTTTGAGAAGAAGAAGAAGCAAACTGGCAAGGGCAAAGGAAAGAGGGAGGAAGGTCCATGAGTGTCGCCGATGGCGAAGCTCTTGTGAGTCCTTTCTTGACAGGTTTACCTTTTAATTTTCACTAGGGATTAAAAACGAATTGCCATTCTTATCCCCTTGCATCCAATTTGTCCTAGCATCTTGCCATAGCTTGCGTGGTCTTCAAGAAAGATGCCATCTCCCTGTGGTACTCCATCACTGCTGCTTACAGCTCTTGCTGTCCATGCTGTACTTGTCTGAGTAGTTAAAAAAAAAAAAAGAATTGGATGTGAGAAAAGAGAAGAAAGAAGGGACCAAATATCTAAGCTCTGATACCAACTGTAATGAAGGAGACCTAGGAGAGAGAAGGAGAGAAGGAAGAGACTATAGAGAGGAGATAGAAAGGGGAAGAAGATGAGAGAAGAGAGAGAGAGACTAGCAGAAGAGAGAGAAATACAAGAAAAGAGAAAGAAAGAGAAGGGAAGCCATGAAAGCTGGAAGGAAGGGTAAAAGAGACTTGAATATTGATAAAAACTCCCCTCTAATTGGGTCTCTCAACACCCTTATATACCCCGTAGTATAATTGGGTATTCCCATGCTAACCTGTGTCCTACCCGTCTATCCCCACTCTTTCACATTGCCTAGTCATTCACCTATAAACTACTCACCTTTTAGATAATTCGGTCAACACTGATTAAAGTCAGGGTTGAATAATGGTCAGATTTGCTGAATCATCGTAGGCCATTGCGTAGTCACTCACCCACAGGGTAGCCAAGCTTCATCTGTCTGTTGTGTGTTCCGACAAGGCAGATCTCTTCTGACTTAAACAATTGAATGGCTGCCAGTTGGTTGAAACAAACCAAGAACAATAAAACAGTGCAAGTTTAGGCCTCACAAGTTTCTTGCCCATCTTGTTCTTGGTCAGACCATGTCTGTGCCCGCTTTTTTGCTTACCAGTAGCTTTTTACTGTGGCTGCCGAATGACCCTGTCCAGTGAAGGTCGTCTGGGCATTCTGAACCCACCCTTAGTGGGCTTGAGCCTTGAGGAAAACAGGTTGTAAGTGGACCTACTCTCGACTTTGAGGGAGATTTGCAGTCTGGAAACCTCAACCTACTGAGGCTTGCCATTTAAGTGATTCTGCTTTGATTTGCTTCAGAAAAAACATTCTCAGCTATGCAGGTTGGCCAGGCTTGTTCTCCAGGCAGATTAGTTGTTCTTTCTAGCAATATCCAAGGCAGTGTTACAGGATCTTCATATGAGCCAAAGAGCAGTAATTGAGTGTGATCTTAAATTTCTGGGCAATTCACCCATGAAAATTGATTTGTGGAGAAGCCTTTAGGCTAGAAGGCAATCATTGGGTAGGCATCAACTTTATATATTTTCTGGAAGAGTACTGCATACTATTGGGTAGGCTGTGAATTGGGTTTCCAGATTGTCAATTGAGATGAACTTCTAGATCTTGCTGTTTGAGATATTGAAAACTCATCCACATATGACTGGCTAAGCTTGTCTTTCATTCAGACTCGCATCCTCGCTTTTAGCCTGGAGGCAAGTAGTTTGCAATCATTGAAGACATTCAATCAGGCTTGTAAGGTAGTGATGGATATATTGAACTAATATTTTCCTCAGTAGAAGGTTGAAACATGAAATTGATTGATTTTTCTTCTGGGGAGGCTCTAATTGGGGCCTGGACCTCTTAGCTCACTGATTGAGCTAGATATTACCCTTTGATGCCCACACTACGAGCTATGTCAATTATAGTAATATTCCATCCATCACCTCTGTTTTACACGTTAAATGAAGTTCTAACTTTGGCTGTGCATGTCCTGTTGCAGGGTTGGCATTTCACCCAGTGGATGGGATTCTGCAGGCCTGTCCACATGTGATAGCAATTCTGTTTATACCGACCCACTTTATAACTCATGTTGCTCTCATATTTCTGGAGGCTGTCTGGACCACCAATATTCATGACTGTATCCATGGAAATATTTGGCCAATCATGGGTGCAGGCTATCATACCATCCACCATACAACATACAGGCATAATTATGGCCACTACACAATATGGATGGATTGGATGTTTGGAACCTTACAAGACCCCACTCTGTTTGGTAAACATAAGAAGTCATCTTGAGAAGATAGTGGTTTCTGGTTTTTCCTTCTGCCCCGCAATGCTGTATTCATATAGTAGAGGCAATGCTTTTCAGAGCCTTGTAACAGATATGCAAGGACCACTGTGGTCATTAATGGCACATTTTTATGTCTTGGATGTGAATCCTACAGGCATAGGCACCGTGATCAGAAGTGTTACTATTGGTTTAGGAGCCAAGGTCTCTGAAGGATGTGATGTGGCAGCTGGAGCAAAACTCATCTTTACTTCTATTTCACTTTGTTAACAATTCTGACATAGGTAAAAAGAGACAGATGAATGTTTACCACTGCAAGAGTGTAAAGGGCCAAACAAATCACAGGTATGACCTGCAATTTTAAAGTCTGATACAATTCCATGTGGGTCACTGCTCTTAGTGATGAACAGGAGTTCTGCGTGCACTCCTTTTAAGAGTTACCTTGCATAAAGATGTCAGTGAGTTCGAAACAAGGATCTTTTATTAAGCATGTGAATTTGTGCTTGCTATGCTTTTTACGTCTTTATAGATACTTGATTGATAAAGATACTGGATCAGGAGAGTTGAGTAGCTTGCAAGCAGCAGGTGAATGAATATCTATACCCGAACTGTGATTACAAACCCATATGTGCATGAATATTGACTGCACCACTGCCATTGATTTATGGTATAAAACAAGATTATGCCACCTTGTAATTATAGTATGTTTAGTTGGTGCTTGGAGGGAGGAATATGCAAATTATAAAACAACCTTGTGCCGCCTTATAAGCATACAATGCGTTGTTGATCTGGAATCTAAGTACTTGCACGTTTGTGTTGGTCATTCAAAGCTTGCTTGTTCTCCATCAACTCTTGATCTCTACTTCATGCAACCCAAATCAACTTATTTTTCACAAGCCATTGCTTGGTGTGAACAACATTGTAGGAGAGTTTGATGCCACTCCCAAATTAGAAATATGGGAATTGATTCCAAGATGAGTAGTGTCATGCTACGGAGTGACTCTACTTGCTTGATGTCTTGCAACCAAAGTCATCCTCCATGGGACACATTCTCTATTTCCAAGATGAGATAGCACTCAGAATTTTGGAGGCGCATGTCATTTGAACATATACATGGTGGAAATATGCAAAACTTTCAAGTACTACTATGGTTTCTCCACATCTCTTATGATTTTGGAATAGAATCAATGGCACTCAAGTGTAGATGCAAGTTCCTTGATGAGAACATTTTAATAGACTATTGAGAAAGGAAACCTTGATGTGAAAAGAAATTCAAATGTTCAACAAGAGATTCGCTTTGTTGAAGTGGTACTACCACCATGCTTTCCACATACTAGATAGTGGACATTTTCTTTTGAGCAACCCAAATATTTGATCTTAGAGAGGGCTATTGCCTTCCAATGTAGTAGAGAATATGGAGTATTATGACTTTTAAGCACCTATATGTGGACAAGAACCTTCAAGTAGACATATGTAAAGGATGAAGATTTTAAGTCAACAAATTAGAAGATTTTCCTAATGTTCTAGGATGTAATTAAGTATAAAGCAGGCATACTAGGGAAGTATGAGTTCATGGCACTTCTACATGTAAAGATCAAATCTTGAACATTTCAATTGCATGAATGGCTTGTGTTGCAAAAGAAAACTTGTTGATCAACACATGGGTGGATCTTTTATTGATCAATGACAAAAATGAAAGGTAAGCACTATTCGCACCATTAGTTGAGGGTTACATATTATGTAATCTACTACGAGTTTGTTCAAAGAGAGTTAGAGACCTTGGCAACCAACCATGAATTCTAGATGATGATGTAGAACCATTTATGAAATGGGCAAGGTGGGATGTCACAAAGCAATATGTGATTGTAATTCTCAGTATTCTTAGTATTATTTTCATGTACTATATTATCTCTTATTTCTTCTCCATGCATGTTTCTTATTCTTGCCTTATTAATGTCTCATTGCATTCATGATATGTGATGTGTTAAGGTTTTCTTTGTTGCCAAATGAATAAATTCTCTACTCTCAACTCCAAAGGCATGTCAATGTGCTTGATGTATCATAATCATGCTTGGTAGTGATTCTTCTACATTTGCTAAGTAGACCAAATTGGAAGTTTTTCATATTGTTTTGCAAACTAAGCAATCATATCGTAGATATATTGCCACAATATTAGCTTTTTAATTTCAAACTTTAGTATAACATAATGTACAAACTACTAGAAATGTGTGAATATCTTACTATAAAAAAGTGACATGTTGGTTAATCTATGCAACAAACATATTTTTTAAACATTAGGTCCAAGGATCTCCTTTCTTGTTCTTGTTTGCCACGTGTGATCAAACACTACATTGTGAATACATTCCTATCGGCTTCTTTTTGAGATGTTGGACATATACCTTAATGTTTTAACATAACCTACCATGTGCCGCTCCACTTGATATTCTCCCATACCCTCCACTCAAATAGTTCTCCATCTCTATGTTCTTTTAGCAATTTCTAGTATGGATGCATTATGGAAGATTAAATAAAGTAGAGCAAAGAGTTCCAAATCAACTTGCATGTAGAATTTTAGATTATTTCTCATTGTGCATTGGAAATGAATATCATAATGTTATTGACAATTGTTTAAGTACCTTGAAGGATCCCAATCAAAAGTAGTTCTCTAACTAAACATTGAACCACCATGGATCATCAATTTGACATTTTTCATTGTACATCCTATTCATTAGTGCAGTCATGACTGTTTTACTCTCCTTAATGATTTAACATTGGTCATGCTCGATGGCAAAATTGATATTACCTTTATCTTCTTCATCGGAAATTCCAAATAACTAAGGTCATAAGACCATAGGGCCTCAAAGGTCATAGAGAATGTGATTGTACCTATTAAATCCCACCTCATTGGGTGAAATAACATGTCTTCAAAACAAAATAGTGTTCCTAGAGCTTGAATCACCTCTTCATTGACTTGTTCTTGCATTTTAATAGCCAAAGTTGAATTTGGCAACATGGGACATTAATGCGTGGTCTTCTTATCTTGACTTGCAATGTCTAGTAGATCTTTGAATAGCCTTTCATTGATATGCTTGTCTTATTAAGGATGGATCGTGCCTCTTTAGCACTTCGATGATATTACACAATAAACTCTCATAGATGCCTTTTAGAAAATGTCATACATTTGTTTTATTGGAGAATTTCCTTCACACCTTTGATGTTTAATAAAAGATTCATATGGAAGGTTACTTGTTTTGTGACTAAATCATGATTGGGATGGAGCAAATTCTCCCAGTGTACACAAGTGTTTGGCCTTGAGGCAACTTGGCACTATCAAGTGAAGTTGTTACAAAGCACCATTGCATGGAAGTGAATTGTTGTTTGTGTGATAAATTTTCCTCGCTTGCTCTTTCCCCATGCATTGGATTTAGGGGATGTTAGGATTCTCTTGCTCTCTCCCATGTATATAGTATGAGAATATATGCATGTTTGTGTATTTGTGTGTTTTATTGTGTGTGTGTGTGTGTGTGTGTCTATTTGTGTGGTTTTTACCCTTCGATATTGATTATGTATGGGTGTGTATGCATGTGCATGTATATTTGTGTATACACGAGTGTGTGTTGGAGATTAAATGTTGCATGTGCATAGCCACCTATATTTATCCTATACTTAGTATTCGCATACTTGTACACTATAGGTGGTAGCCACCTATCATTGTCATGTTTATTCTTTATTCTTTACTATGGAAAAATAAAGGGAAGACATATCATACATTGTGATTGTTAGAGTTCCCACATACCCATCTTGCTCTCTTAAGTCTGAACCTCCATAGATGTTGCTCTCTTGTTTTTGTTTGAGCTTCTCTCTCACTCTCACTCTTGCTCACCCTTTCAACTAATATTAGAGCGGGCATTCAAGGAGCTTCAGCCACACTTCTTGAGCCCATGAAAGAGAGCTTCAATTGAGCTTCCATGGTAGCCACCACTTCTTCCATTTGAGATATGCAATAGTTACCCAGCTTCTCTAGCCTTTTTCGTAGCTTCTGGAGAGTTGTTAGCCATTGGAAAGTGACCCAAGAGGATTAGTAGATAGAGTTCTAAGACAGTAAGTCACAATTTACATTGCATTTTTAGAGGCTTGTCTTGGATTGCTTGGATTAGTCTCTTGATCATGACGCTCCTCATGCTCATTGCCCAACATTTGGGTTTCTTCTTGCCATCTTACACTCCTTGGGCACATTTTGGGGCAGAGGTGATCAATGATTGACATATTGTTGTGGAGAGACTTGTTGTTCACAGTTTGGGGTAGCAAAATCTTGAAGATCTATGCTTTTATGATGCTTATGCACTAAAGATTCAATTTTGGGATGATCTACTGCAGGGTTCAACTTGTCATTAACGTAGGATTATTTGTTTAGTCGCATTGGGTTTGCTGCTTAGCTGAAAGTGATGAAAGCACTTTATGGAACCCTAAAATTGGAGTTGGCACAACATTGTGAACTTGCTGCTTTTGCCTAATTTGTATCGGACCTTGATCCTACTACCCATTATTTGCCATATTGTGGCACTAGGCCTACCAAGGTGCTTAAATAACCATAATATTCCCTGATTTCTTGCTCAAAAAGGCTCTATAGGTAGGTTAGAGCTTACTTTGCTTAGCCATTGGGAGATTTATTGTTGTCATAAATAGTAGATATTAAGCTCAAGTTTTGGTACAATAAATAATGAGGAAACTCATTATTTACTACATGTTGCCCATAAAACTGCAGTAAATAATGAGAACTCATTATATATTGCCTATACAATTGTAGTAAATAATGATTGTTCTCATTATTTATTGTAGTTTTATGGGCAACATTGTTGAAATTCAATATTGAGCTACTTTAATGAGAGTAGACACTTGTATTAGGTACTCTAGTGCTTTTGCTTTGTAGACAACAATACACTAGGTTGCTCTCTCTTGTTGCATTCAGTTTTGGGGCTGATATACTGTTGTTACAGTAGCCCATTCTCTCTTTGCTTTGCAATCATAAAGATAGATGGTTCTAGTGCTTCTATTAATAGTGTAATCTTTAACATTGACAAGTTGGATGGAAATAACTTTAACTACTAGAAGACGTAAATATCACAAGTTTTGGTGCAAAATAAGTAGGTTAGGCCATTGAAATGCAAAAGTATAAAGCCAAATTATTATGTTGTTGATATTTGGGAGGATCTTGATGAGTTATGTAAGTCCACTATCATTTTATCTTTGTCTAAATATGTATATTTTAATGTAATTTAGATTGAATGTGGTGCATGGTAGTTACGGTCGAAAACAGGTGATCTTTATGGTGAGCAAAGTCCTGCTTCATAGTTATATTGGCTCAAAAAGCTTGCACACTTTCATATAAAGTAAGCTTGTTCAGCAAACTTACTTTGCAGGAGATAATCTTTGATTGATAACATGAAGTCTATATTTTTTCTTATGACTCTTTCAAAGTCTTGGGATACCTTCCGTACTATTATTAGGAATAATGCTTCTAAGGATGGTTTTCAATGCTCAAATGTAGAGGGAGTCTTACTTATTGAGGAACTGAATAGAAAGAATGTTGATGTAGCCCATGTCTCTCATGATCTTACACTTGGAGATAGGAATGATACTAGAGGTAGTTATGATTGTTATGGTAGAAACCCACAATAGAATAGGTCTAATTCTAGACCTCATGGGTAGGACCACAATAAATCCCACAGTCCTAAGTTTGTGATATTTTGGCCAACTACGCTTGTAGTTTTTCACTAGTACTTCCCTTTGTTCTCCATGATGGTGTATATTATGTACTGCCTTTGACCCAAAGCCTTGTCTTTGCAAAATAGTTAGATGATGATGGGTATCATCTTTCTGCTAGTGATTTTGCATGAAAATTCACTTTTAGCAATCTCATTTTTTGAAGAGGGGCCAAGATTGGTGGTCTTTATCCTTTGATTGTCTTTAGCTCTATCGATCATATATTGATTGTTACTAATCTCCCTCATATGTCTCTCTAGCATCATCGCCTTGGGCATATATTACTCAAGGGAATGAAAGTTTTAACACATTTGCAGTATTTCCTTCCCTTGAATTATTCATGTTTTGATTCTTGTGATCATTGTTTATATGGCAAGTATACATGTAACATCCATAAGAAGTTGGTTCTATGCACATGGGTGAGCCCTTGGCTCTTGTTCATTCGGATGTTTGTAGGTTTGTGCCTTGCCAGTCCTTGGGTTGTGCTAAGTACATTGTTACATTTATCAATGACTTTTTACATAAAGTTTGAGCCTATCCTGTAAAGAGAAAGTAAGACGTCTTGGCCACTTTTTAGTTCTTTGTTGCTTTGATTGAGAAGTCTTTACGGACTTAGCAGGCACCAAGGGAATGGTATCATAAGTTTGATACCTTCAGACATTCATAGTCTTATATCTGCAATACTATGGATCTATGTCTTTATAGGAAGAATGCCCTAATGCAAGCCTTATTATTTTGGTATTATGTGTTGATGACATGGTGATTGCTGGGAGTGCTTATGATGAGCCGGACGCTTTGAAGGCTTAGCTCAAGAGAAGCTTTGAGATGAAGGACATGGGGTATGCTTTGCACATACTTGGCATGCACATTACGTGTAATCACGAAGGACTTTCGTTATTGTAGAAGGAGTATATTTACAAGGTACTTAAGTGGTTTCATATATAGGGTGGTAAGCCCATTGGCACCCCTTTTCCTTTCGAGATGAAGATCAATTGGGTAGGCTGATCATCCCAGTCAAATGATGAGAGGGATGAGATGGCCAATATTCTATATGCATCCACAATGGATAGATTTATGTATGCCACGATAGCCACTAGACCTAACATAGCATTTATAGTGGGAGTTGTGGCTTGTTATATGGTGACACTTGATAGGTGACATTGAAATATCGTGAAGGGTATCATGAGATACCTTAAGGGCATGCAAACTTGTGCCTTTGCTATGGAAACTAGAATATTGGAGCCATGGGCTACATTGAGTCAGATAATGCATGACATGCAAATAGTAGGAAGATCACCTCTAGATATGTCTTCACCTTTATTGGGGGTGTTGTTTCTTGGATGTCCAGGGTATAGAAATGCACTGCCTTGTCTACTATCAAGGTCGAGTATATTGCAACTACCATAGAGGCTTGCAAGGAGGCGGGGTTATGCCATCTAGTTGGAGACCTTGAGTGCTATTCTGCTGGCACATAATCTAATCTTTCATGCAAAGACCAAGCACATTGAGGTCCATTATTACTTCATTAGAGAGGTGATTGAGGACATGTAGATAGAGCTTTTCAAGATCTCTATAGCTGAGAATTTTTCTCATCAACTAATTAAAAGTCTCTTAGTAGAATGCTATGCCATCCTTAGGAAGATAATGGGCATAGGATGAGATGACATCTTTCCTCATCTAGTTGTATTCATATGTACATTTTGTATTCCTCTCCTCACTCTAGGCACATTTGCTTTTAAGTGGGGGTTTGGGGGTTAAAGGCTGCCTATGCCTAGTTGCTTATATTTATCCTATACTTAGTATCTGCGCACATGTACATTACAAGTGGCAGCTGCCCATTATTGTCATATTTGTTCTTTATTATTTACTATGGAATAATAAAGGGAATGCATGTCACACATTATGAGTAGTATTGGAGTTTCCACATATTGGTATTGCTCTCTTGCTTCTGCTTGATCTTCTCTCTCCCTCTCACTCATGTTCACTCTTTATATGTATGTGTGTGTGTGTGCGTGCGTGCGTGCACACACAAGTCTATACATGCTCATGCATATGCATGTGTGCATATTTGTGTTTCATAAGTGTTTTGTGATTCTTATAGAGCACGTGCACACACACACACACACACACACACACACACACACACACACACACACACACACACACACACACACATAGTCACTAAATTGATTGCTTATTACACATTCTCTATTTAATAAATTCATGTTAATAAATTAATGACTTACTTTTCTTTAAGCGTTGATGATGATCTAGCATGGCCATGAGACCATTTAGAGACCAGTATTCCTAGTGCATCACTGAGTGGGGTGATCAAAGCATTGTGACAGGGATATCTGGTACAGGCAGTACAAGTTATGAAGGGGGAAAGAAGTGTCTCCCAAATGTAAGAGTGTACACAAACAAGAACCAAGGAGTTACACATAAATGAAGGTGGATTGAGTTCTAAGAAGAGGAAGTGCATTAGCATTGTGTATATGTATTTATGTGTGAATCTGGGGACGCCTGGGAATGTTTACTTGTATGTAATGAGCATTGCATTCATTTGGGGTCAATGAGAGACGCAATCCTCTGAAAGTGAGGAGAGAAGCGATTTTCTCTTTCTAAGGTCTAAAATGACACAAACTTTTGTGTGGAATTCAATCTTAAGGTTGAGGCCCAAGGCAATCTAATGAACTCTTCTCATCTATGACTCAAGGTGGTTGCATGGACCACAAGTTAAGAGTACAGTTTAAAAAGTTATTTTTTGGAAAATTTATTTTAAAATATCTTGCAATAGAAAAACGATCTCTAAAAATGGGCCGCGAGGGTTATCGAAAACAATAAGATCTACAACTTTCGTGTTGGATATTTTTTCATCCAAACAACGCACAAAGAGATATATCGAAATTAGTGATGTAGAGTGGAACAACCACATCTTGCATGAAGGTCAACTCAACTATCTCTCCAAGAAGAGAAGCTCTTGAAAGCCTATAAAGGAGGAGGCTCTCCTTGGGTGTAAGGGAGAGGTGAAGGAAGCATTACTTTGCATGTATCTAAGAGGAGAAGAGAAGGTGCAAGTGCTGCGGAAGCCCTGCTGAAATCGAGTGTTGCGGAAGCTCTACTGAAATCAAGTTCTAAGAGGAGAAGAGAAGGTGCAAGTGCTGCGGAAGCTCTGCTGAAATCAAGTGCCAAGAGGAGAGCCCTACACATATTGTGTAGGAGAGAAGGAGACTCAAGAAGGATCAAAAGGTGCCAACTTCCAAGTTGTGTAAGTGTTAGCCAGTTGTATACCGCACAAGGAACCGTGATCTTGTTTCCAAGATCTACAAGTGAGAACTGGTCCTTGTCAATAATATAACTCCAGAAGGGAGGGGGACTGACCCATCTTCTAGTTCCTAGTGTGTTGCCAATTTCTCTACCTCTCTCTCTACATCTTTCTTTTGTCTCATCTATTCTCCCTCTGTGCCAACATAATATTCGCCATATATATTTTAAGTATATAAGAAAGTCGAGCGTGTATCTCAGATTCTATATCAGAGCAGGTCTCTTTGCTTTTCTAAAAGTAAAGGCGATCCTTGCAAGAAGAAGGTAAATATGGCAACTGATGAAGTACCTACAAGTGAGTAATTACAGGCTCAATTGACAGAGTATCGTAGCTTGTTGGAGATTTCCAAAGTACGTCAATTGATTGACATCTTAAGGGCAAGGGAAGAAGCTACTTATGAAGGACCGAATCCTCCAAAAGATGATGATACTAGAGGAAACACCATTGCACCAATTGATGGTGAAGATGCAAAGCATTCAATTGCTGAGAAGCTTCCTAGAAGGAAGAAGGATTCTTGGATCAAGAAGAGTAAAAAGACCTCACCTCGAGTGAGGCGGATAAGGAGGGAGCCATCTACCTCAGCAACCGGCTACTCCCTTGATGATTACTCAAGTTCCTCCTCCTCCTCCTCATCTTCTAGTTTCTACTCTCTTGGTTCTAAGTCCCGTGCAATTCGCAAACGGAGAAGGAGGGATCTCCCTCAGCAACTAGCTACTCCCCTGATGGGACCATAAGAGGAGTAAGCTTAAGAAGACTAAGAATTTAAAGTCTGGGGATAAGGACATAAAATTTGACTCTTACTTTGGTAAGAGAGATCCTGCTAAGGCGTTTGCATACACCTGGTACATCTCGAAAGTTGGAGGAGTTCTTATAGAGCTAGACAAGAGCAGCTCTATGATCAACCAAGAGACAAGACTAATCAAAGAAGACCTACATTTACCCATGACCAATATTCAAAGCTAGAGGGTAATAAGAAGAAGCGCAAGTATCTCTCACCCTATGAGATACAAAAATACAAAGAGGAAGGAAGGTGCTTTCTTTGTGGTGAGTCAGGGAATATGAAGCCTGATTGTCCTCACAAAAGGAAGGAAGCAAATGTGGTTAAAGATCCTCCTCTGCCATCCTCAAATTTTGTTCCGGATGTGCAAGCTAACACTCATTCAAATGGGAAGAAAAGACAACTCTTAAAGGGTTGGGGGACACTCAACAATCAACGAGTTTTGATACTCTTTGATCCAGGGTCCACAGATAATTTTGTGTCAGTAGATACTGTTGAAAGGCTACAAATTCCACCGGATTGATTGGGAACACCAATTGGATCATGTTCGACATTTGAAGGACTTACAACTAATTCTACTCCTATTCAAGGGAAGTTGAATCTTAGAATTGGGGATTACCGCGACCAAGAATCTTTTCTACTTGCACCCATAGGTAACTGTGATGTTATCTTAGGCATGCCTTGGCATTACAAGATTAGACCTCTTCCCGATTTTGTTAAGAAAACCCTTGCATTTCAATTCAAGGGTCGGAACATAGTATGCATTGTTGATGCTGGAGATTGGCCTGTGCCAATGGTTAGTCATGTTAGCATTTCTAAAGAAATGAAGAAAGCTATTTCTACGTACATGATTTTTGTGAGAGAGTCAAAAGACACTAATGATTCAAGGGCATTTGGTGCCTCTAATGAACACACAATACCAACTAATGCTTCTAAGTCTCAAACTTTAAAAGAACCCCTCTCTTTAATTGATCAAGCTAGACATGATTTTGTTAAATAATATGAAGATTGTTTTAGTGATTCACTCCTAGGAGAGTTACTTCCTAAGCGGCTGGAAGATCACACGATCGATCTTATCCCAGGTAGTTCACCATCTAATCAACCGCCTTACCGAGTAAGTGCAAGTTAGCAAGAGGATATCCTAACACAAGTAAACAAATTGTTGGAAAAAGGGTTAGTTCAATTTAGCTCTTCTCCATACTGCTCTCTAGCCTTACTTGTTCAAAATAAAGACGGTTCTTTCCGTATGTGCATAGACTACAGATCTTTGAACAAGATCACAATCAAGAATCGTTTTCCTATCCCAAGGATAGATGATATCTTGGATAAGTTGCAAGGGGCTAGTATCTTTAGTCGCATTGATCTCGAGAGCGGCTACACGGATAGCACCTGAAGATGTTCATAAGACAACTTTTCGTACGACATTTGGACTATACGAGTTCTTAGTCATGCCATTTGGTTCAACTAATGCACCCGCCACATTCAATCGAATGTTGGAGAGAATTTTTAGATCTCACTCAAAGTTCACAAGTGTCTTCGTTGATGACATTCTAATATTTTCACGGTCTGAAGAAGAGCATAGAAAACATATATCTATTGTTTTTCAAGAGCTTCGCAAGCATAGACTACAGGTCAATGCTAAGAAGAGTGAAATTTTCCTTTCGAAAATTCATCACTTAGGTCATATTGTTTCTCACAATTTGGTGAGAATGGATCTTGAGAAGATTCGAGCCATTGGCCTACACCTACTTTTGTACATGAAGTTAGATGTTTCTTGGGCCTATGTTCATACTACAGGAGGTTCATACGAGGTTTTGCGTATGTTGCATCTCCTCTACATGACCTTACTAAGAAGCGAATGCCTTTTTGCTGGGGATCAAGGCAACTACAAGCCTTTGAAAGAATTAAGTTTATTGTGACTCAAGAACCAGTTCTCATAGTTTCGAATCTTCAAAAACCTTTTGAAGTTCACTGCGATGATTCTAGGGATTGCATTCGAGCTGTGCTTAACCAAGAGCATCATGCAGTAACATTTGAGAGTTGAAGCCTCAAGGATTATGAGCTACATGCTCCAGTATATGAGAAAGAGCTTATGGCGGTAATGCATGCTCTTCAAGTATGGAAACACTATTTACTTGGTGCAGATTTTGTTATTAAAATAGATCACCAAAGTCTAAGATACTTCCTCACTCAGAAGAAGCTCTCAGAGAAACAGATGCATTGGGCAAATTTCTTATCTATGTTTCATTTTTAAATCCTTCACACATCTAGAACTAAGAATGTGGTATTAGATGCTCTATCACGACGACCTCGAGTGAATGCAATCACAACTGTTTACCATAACGAGTTCTTGGATTTACCCAAAATGTATGCAATTGATTCCAACTTCTCAACCATATGGGAAAAACTTAACTCAGGTCAGTCAATTACACCTTACTCGATTCGAGATGGTTATTTGTATCATCAGCATTACCATTGCGAAACAAGGTAATGGATGAAGCACATGCATCTCCATATGCTGGACATAGAGGTATTCTGCCCACTACTCAAGCATTGGAAAGATATTTATTTTGGCCCACTCTTAGAGCTGACATTGAAAGATATGTCTGCGAGTGCAAGATATGCCAAAAAGTAAAGTATGACAGTCATAAAACACTTGGTCTATTGAAGCCGTTACCTATTTCCAATGAGCCTTGGAAAAGTATAGCCATGGAATTTATCATGGAGCTTCCTAGCACACAAGTAGACAATGATGCAATCTGGACTATCATTGATAGATTCAGTAAGCAAGCTCATTTTATACCTGTGCGAAAGATAATCAAAGCCGATCATATGGTTAAGCTATTCATTGCTCATATTTTCAAGCATCATGGCATGCCTAAATCCATTATAAGTGATCGAGATTCCCGCCACATGACCAGCCTCTTTTGGCAAGCTCTCTTTGAGAGCCTCGAGTCAAAGTTAAAGTTTTCATTCTCTTATCATCCTCAAATGGATGGGCAAAGTGAAAGTGCTAATTCTATTGTTTTGGACCTTTTGAAATCCTATGTCTTTGATAATCAAAGAGAATGGAAAAAGTATTTGCCTTTAGTAGAGTTGCAGACAATAATACGGTGCACTCTAGTACTGGTAAGGCACCCTTTGAGATCATTTTTGGTAAGCCTCATTTACCACCCATTCTTCTTATGAAGGATACGATCTTTGCAATAGATGAGTTTGTTAGAGACATTGATACAACTTTCACTCAAGTAAAAGCTGCTATCCAAAGGACACAAGAGAAGCATAAACGCGAAGCAGATAAGCATCGTCGTAAGTTAGATCTCAAGTTGGGATAGTATGTTTTTCTTAAGTTTGAGTAGGCTCACTTGAAGAAGTAGAAAGGTCAAAAGGGTAAAGTGGTTAAGCTTTCTAATCGCTATTATGGCCCTTTCAAGATCACAGATAAGATAAATGATGGGACTTTTTGTTTGGATCTACCAAGTCATTGGAACATCCATAATTCTTTCCATATAAGTTTGCTACGTCCCTATATTAAAGAACCTCCAATGGAACCAGTCAAAGAAGATTTACATGACATAGAAGAAACAGAAGAGTTCCTTGTGCCTGAAAGAATTTTACACAATCAGGACAATACTCTAAGGTCAGGTAAGGTATTACAAAAGTATCTGGTTAAGTTTAAGAATTATCCCCCATTGGATGCTCAGTTTATGACTGAGAGAGAACTACAAGACTTTCTAGATCTTCTTAAGGACTATGTATCCCCTCTACAATTGAGGTCAACTGTTTAGAAGCCAGAGGGATGTCACTAAATTGATTGCTTATTACGCATTCTCTATTTAATAAATTCATGTCAATAAATTAATGACTCACTTTTCTTTAAGTGTTGATGATGATCTAGCATGGCCATGAGACCATTTAGAGACCAGTATTCCTAGTGCATCACTTAATGGGGTGATTAGAGCATTGTGACGGGGATATCTGGTACAGGCAGTGCAAGTTATGAAGGGGGAAAGAAGTGTCTCCCAAATGTAAGAGTGTACACAAACATGAACCAAGGAGTTACACATAAATGAAGATGGATTGAGTTCTAAGAAGAGGAAGTGCATTAGCATTGTGTATATGGATTTATGTGTGCATCCAGGGACGCCTGGGAATGTTTACTTGTGTGTAATGAGCATTGCATTCATTTGGGGTCATCCTCTCCCCTACAAGTTAAGGTTTAAAGTCTTTTCTTTCATTAAGAAAGACGAGAGAGGGAATTCTCTCACTAAGAAAGACGAGATACGCGATCCTCTAGAAGTGAGAAGAGAAGTGATTTTCTCTTTTTAAGGTCTAAAATGACATAAACTTATGCGTGGAATTCAATCTTAACGTTGAGGCCCAAGGCAATCTAATGAACTCTCCTCATCTATGACTCAAGGTGGTTGCATGGACCACAAGTTAAGAGTACAGTTTAAAAAGTTATTTTTTGAAAAATCCATTTTTAAAATATCTCGCAATAGAAAAATGATCTCTAAAAACGGGCTACGCAGGTTATCGAAAACAACGAGATCTACAACTTTTGTGTTGGACGTTTTTTCATCCAAACAACGCACAAAGAGATATCTCGAAATTAGTGATGTAGAGTGGAACAACCACATCTTGCATGAAGATCAACTCAACTCTCTCTCCAAGAAGAGAAGCTCTTGAAAGCCTATAAAAGAGGAGGCTCTCCTTGGGTGTAAGGGAGAGGTGAAGGAAGCATCACTTTGCATGTATCCAAGAGGAGAAGAGAAGGTGCAAGTGTTGTGGAAGCCCTGTTGAAATCGAGTGCTGCGGAAGCTCTATTGAAATCAAGTTCCAAGGGGAGAAGAGAAGGTGCAAGTGCTGCGGAAGCTCTGCTGAAATCAAGTTCCAAGGGGAGAAGAGAAGGTGCAAGTGTTGTAGAAGCTCTGCTGAAATCAAGCACCAAGAGGAGAGCCCTACACATATTGTGTAGGAGAGAAGGAGACTCAAGAAGGATCAAAAGGTGCCAACTTCCAAGTTGTGCAAGTGTTAGCCAGTTGTATACCATGCAAGGAACCGTGATCTTGTTTCCAAGATCTACAAGTAAGAACTGGCTTATGTGTAACGAAGGAGCTTTCTCCTTTTTAATAATATAACTCCACAAGGGGGGGGGGGGGGGGACTGGCCCATCTTCCAGTCCCTAATGTGTTGCCAGTTTCTCTACCTCTCTCTCTACATCTTTCTTTTCCCTCATCTATTCTCCCTCTATACCAACATAATATTCACCATATATATTTTAAGTATATCAGAAAGTTGAGCGTGTATCTCAGATTCTATAACACACACACACACACACACACACACACACTCTCTCTCTCTCTCTCTCTCTCTCTCTCTCTCTCTCTCTCTCTCTGTCTCTCTCTATACTCCTTGCTTTATGTAGCATAATAGGTAGTACCCTGAGCTGTTGATCTTTGGGTATGTGGATCCTCTATCAACACCTTCTATTTTTGTCCAAGGTTTGTTGGCCTACATCAATGCTAGAGAGCTTCATCAAACTCTAATCGAGCTTGATTAGGAAAACTTAAAGAAAAATCTTGAGACTGAGAATTTATTGTTCTTGTAGTTGGATTCTACTAGTTGGTTGAAGATCTATCGCATCTCTCTCTCTAACCCCACATGAGATATCTCCAAACGGAGGACTCTAATGGAAAATATGGATAGTTTTGTGAAGGAAAATTAGGTTAACCTTAGTAACTAGATTGATTCTTCAAAATTGGTCATCAAGAATATTTTTTAGCATACCAATATTCCATTTCTAGATGAAAATTCGAAACCAGACAAGTCTTTGGATTTTGACACTCCTACTCCACCTGATGATACTAAAAGGAAATTTTTGGTCTCACTAGATTACTTTCAGGAGGAAGCCAAATTTTTGAATGCCACATGGGAAACACCTAAATGGGTCAAGAAAAAGGAGCATGGTTCTTATGTGGATGCTTTTATCCCACTCGACTCCTCTAAATTTATTTGCAAGTATTCAATCGTCAATCATGGTCTTATGCACTTTTTACTCTTACAACTTCTATCTCGGTAGAAATATGGTTATTGCTATTGGTTGAAGATAATGTTAGTGCTATTGGGAAAGAATTCTTTACTCTTGCTTTGGAAGCCACTTCCTCACTCTCTAAAACTATTATATTAAATTGACCCATTAACGTGTCCTTATTTGAAGCAAGTAGATGCCCCTCCCCTTATGGAGTGTGCTTGGCTATGAAATCTACTAAGCTTAATGACCAAAAGCTTCATGGGAAATTCATATATGGAGTCTCAATTTACTGAGACCATTCATCAAGTGCTGTTGCAATATCTCTGGTCATCGTGGAGAGTGCAAAAACAATACCATTCGATCATGCATTATGGTTTATAATGTATAATGTGGATTCTATTTTTGTGGCAAAAAACTTGAGGGGATCTATGATGTTATTGTTCAACTAGATTGCTAAGGAAGCTTACGAAGTAATTAAGGTTTCTCTTGTTTTTTCTTACTAGAGGGAAATGGTTTTGACTGCTACTGCTAAGAATCTTAAGGTCTCAAAGAAAGGTGCCAGTCTCTTACCAACCATGAAAGGTGAAGGTGTTAAGATTATTGATAGATGTGTCAATCCATCCAAGGGTTTGCATGTTTTGCATAGCAATACATCTGCAAGGAATTCTAGATCTTCAACAAGGGGTAGTAGATGACCTCAAAATCACTATAAGCCAAGAAAATTTGGTTGCAAGCCTATGACCTTTTCTAATCATGCTTTTAGCATGTTTACTTCACAAAACTTGAAATGAAAAGGTGTCCATCTTGATGATTGTAGTTCAAATGTTAAGCAACTTCTTTTTGACTAATGCAGGTCTTAGTGCAACAAAGACATGGTCGCGTTAAGCTCTTCCATGATAGGCAGTCTACTCCTATCATTCATCTAGCTTTCTATAATGCATTGTTGGACAAAATTTATCCTAAGAAATGCTTTAAGGAGTTCTTTTTTTCTTATTGGAGAAACCCATATCTTTATCTTTGAATGTATTCAAGGAAGTTACATTTGGTTGGAGGTTTTTTCCTTCACTCAAATCGATGGTGTACTATAATGCATTGCTGGACAAAATTTATCCTAAGAAATGCTTTAAGGAGTTCTTTTTTTCTTATTGGAGAAACCCATATCTTTGAATGTATTCAAGGAAGTTACATTTGGTTGGAGGTTTTTTCCTTCACTCAAATTGATGGTGTACCATTGTTACCTTAAACACTACATCTCATACTGATAGGCGCCATCGAGGGACATCATCAGGTGGCATCACAGTAAATAGATCTATAGTATTATGCAAAGCACAATGCCCATATGTAGGCAATGTAGGCATGCTCATATGCAACGCATTTGCATCACAATCGCTCATTAGTACAAACAAATATTACCACGCCGAGTCAGTTGGGGGTAGCTTGCAAAGTCTTGGTGGATTCCATACACTGAGAGGGAGGTCTCATAATTAGCCAAAGGCTGGAATCATGTTCCATCAAAGCCTTTCAATCATGTTGAAGCAAAATTTGGTCTCATGTGTGGCTTCAGGGACTTTCTTAAAATCCTCATTGAGGAACTTAATTATTTAGATAGATTTGAATCTTTTCTTGATAAAAAGTTAAAAGGATTCTCTGGTTGTGAGATGGTTTTCTATGACGATAGTTATGCATTAGACTTGATTTGGCTTATTAATGATTTCTACATTGTTGGGATTGACACAGTTGCTAACAACCCTTCTTTCTTTTGTAAGAAACTCATACTCTCACTAGCAAGTCAGTCTAATTCTCTTGATTTTTTGCATACTGGGTATATTTGAAAGCTCTTATTGATGACATTCAACAATTTGGGAAGGTTGATCTCCCTTTCCAATCCACCCTGAGCCTACCCTTTCTTATGGGCATATTCAAAGCCCATAAAAATGACTTTCATTGGCTTACTAATGTTGCTAACTCTATCTATATTGATTATACACTCAATTTAGCTGGCATTATTGAAGCTTGTAGAGAATGCATGATGGTACTAGGCAAGAAACTCAATGACCAAGTTCTTTAAATTACTTGCTTGAATATCCAATCTTTTTGGATTGTAAACTCAGTGCAAGTAGCCTTTATTAATTTACCACATTCCATGTCTAGTTGTTTCTCTTGTTGACATCACTAAATGCTATGAGAATATTCCTCATCATGGGGAATTTGGTCTAATTGAGGTAATTGGACTAATCATTTCTTGGGCCTTTAAGTACTATAAGGATTCAGTCTTAAATCTCAATAAAGACTCGAAGAAAGTAAGCTAGATTTCTAAATAGAAGTCCAACCATATTACATTCTCATTGGAGGAATGCATCAAACTTAATGCTTGGATCATTGTTTGATAATACACATATCATGCTTTTTGCCAAAGTAAAGAGACAATGCTGTGGTATTCCCATGGGATTCAATTGCTCCCCTTTGTGGTGTAACCTTTACCATTGCTTCTTTGAATACAAATTTATGCAAGAATCTAGATATCTTGAAACACTTCTCACACACCTTTCAGTTTTATGATGATCTTCTTTTGGTAAATGTACCAAATCCATCTGTCTTCTTAAACCAAGATGCTTCATCTTTCTTCTCAATCTACCCTAGGGTCCCGCTCCAATTTGATCTGGTAGATAGCAATTTCTACTTTTTTAATACTGGACACTTTGTTTTCGTTCATACAAGCTTTCTTAATTTATCGATCTTTTGCCCCACCAGATGCTTGAAGCATTACAACATTTGACAAGAAGAGGAAACTTCCTTTCCATTGTATCAAGTATATACATAGAAGTGGTAATAGGCCCTTAGGTTGGTCCCACAAGGTGATTCTCTCTCAAGTTGGACCAATCTTATATTCAAATAATTCTACACTTGAAGTATACATTCAGCTTCGGTATCTAGTGCAATGTTTCGCTAACAATGGCTTCAAAAAAGTTTGTCTTTGGAGGCTTATATGCAATTACCTCCAAGATGCTTCTATGTTAAACTTAGATATATTCCAGGTCACATCTATTGTCAACAGTTAAAATAGATGGATACTTTAGGACCACTACTATGACAAGTGGTGGTCCTTCAATATACCACCACCTACCCATGGACCCAAATGGTATGGGATGTTGGTGGGACACATTTGCAGTGAAGATTGTATGTAGTAGCATTTTAATGCACTCTTGCTATTTGAATCGACATGTATTTCATGTTTATGAAATTTGTTTAACCACTCATCTATTCCATTTGTGCAGTCATTGTTATCTTGCAATATTTCTTGCATTTTTTGTGTATTATTGAATTCATAGTTTATTTCTTAGTTTTGTTGTAGTTTACTAACATGTCTTATTACCCTTTTAATATATATATATATATATATATATATATATATATATATATATATATATATATATAAATATAATTTTTGGATTTGATACTTACTCTTAATTTTACCTTATACTATCATAATGCAAATTGTAATTTATTAACTGCATCGGCTAACTTTATTGTAATCTTTGCAAGCTTAATTGGGGTAATGGCTTAATCGTGTTGTCTAATTTGTTTCTCATTGGTATGTCTACGGTATTTTGGCCTAATTACCCAGTGTCACCTTGGAAACCTTTACCTTCCCTTGCTTAGTGTAAATACACCTTTAGGTTTTAGGGTTTGTAACCCTTTTAACACCCCCCTTCTCTATACCTTCTCTTCTCTTTCTGCATCTCTTCATGATGACCGAAACCTCTTCCTACTCTCGGCCCACTTGGGGGTAATTTTGATTCAGTGCCATGTTGTTGGTAAGTTTTTTGCTTGGTTTGGCTATGTCTTATTCCTTCTCTACTCATCTTATGCTACCCTTTTTTGTGTGCATGTTAGCTGTGACTAGCTGATAATCTACTGCTAAAGGTATCTTGGAGGAATGACCTGGGCTTGCATTCGTCATTATTGGCTTGTTGTGTGTAGGTTTTAGGCACAGATTTGTTGCAGCTTGTGGTAGTTCTAATCTAGCTTTTTCCTGATTTTACATATTTCGATTCTTCCTCTTTTAGAGAATATACATGGTCTCCTCATGCTCTTGTTTTGAAAAAGTTTTGCATCATGGTTCAATTTATGTTACTTCTTTTGGTTTAGTTTTGCCATTCCTTTCTTATGGCATGCATATTGGATATATGAACTAGATTCTCCTCTTATGTTTATGAGGTATTTCTGAGTCACTGTTGGCATGAATTTTGAGTTGTTTGGCTTTTATGTGAGAGTGATGTGAATCTTGTGATCATTACTATATATGTACATGACTTGATTGTCGTGGGGTGATAGTGAGATAGAGATTGACCATGTGAAAAGTTTTCTCAAGACTAAGTTTGAAATGAAGGATTTGGGAGAGCTATGATATTTTCTTGGTATAGAGATAATCAAGAATTCAAAGAGTATATGGTTAGCATAGAAACGATGTGCTTTGAATATGTTGAAAAAGTATAGTATGGCTACTTGTAAACCAATCTTGATACCTCTTGATGCCAATGCTAAGCTAAGTGCACATGAGGGGGATGTGATTGAGGATATCACTATGTATAGAAAATTTGTGGAAAGCCTTATTTATTTGACAATTATTAGGCGCAACCTAGAGAACACATTTGGTTTGAAGAGTCCATTCATGTGACTAGAAGCCACATTTGGATGTACTGTATCATATATTGCACTATGTGAGGTCTACACTTGACTATGCCTTATTCATATCAAAGCATCCTAAATATTTGCGCTCACATAGCTTCCAATTGAGTTTCCATGGGAGGATTTAACACGTAGCAAAACTTACCAACCTATTGATTGATATCCCTAGGTAGGTATACTTCTTGAGGGTCACAAACTGGGGGAGTAGTAAGCTTCCAAGTTCAACCCTAATTAACATAGCTCAAATAACTAATCTATCTTCAAGACACAATAGGAAGGTAGAAGATATCTTCCATGCACAACTTCCTTTATTAGCTTCCAAGCAATAATAGCCTCTAAGATTCTAGTATCTTGACGCCATTGCTTCCATTAGAGACGCACTATCCCAATTAGTTTGAACTTAGCTAATATGGCATGGTTAGGAGCACTTGTCCCTACAACTTGAAAATAATACTCTTACTCTTGTGTTTCAACATAAGATTTTTAAGCATTATTGACCATGCACAAGTAGAAGAGAAAAAAACGTATTTTATTTAAGTTCTTTAATATCCAAGAGGCATTATATCGTAATAAGGATCCTTTTATAAATATTTTCCCATGGAAATCCAATACATCAATAGTGTGGTAGAATCGAGGTTTGACAAAAACTTCTAGGAGGTTGTATTGGGAAGGAAGTTTTGGATAATCGAGGTTTGACAAAAACTTCTAGTAGTTTGCATTGGGAAGGAAGTTTTGGATAACCTTTTTTACAATGATTTCGGTGGTGAGAGTGGCCTAGAATAGCAACTCTATCATCTAGGATCACTTTAATTACTTCATCATACATATAATGATGTAGACGAATCTACTATTCTCCTATGAAAAGAATAGGATTAATCTTAGATTCCTTAAAAAGAAATATTTTAACAACTATCAGGTCTTTCATTTGCTATATCTGCTTAAAGTTTATTCGAATATAGGGAAGATGATTAGTCATAGGAAAGATCTATCAAGGATCTAACCACCCACTTTCCTTGAGGATTTTTAGTTTTTTAATTATCCTAAAACATTTTAGTTTGATATATAAATCTAGCTTCATTAATTAACCCATTAAATAGTATTCTTTCACTTAAGTTTAAGTATGAACATGAATGCAAGTGATAATAATTACAATAATTTAGTCACTTGTACTATCTTTCTTTTTAATTATAAGAAAATTTCCAGTCCATATTAGGATTCCATCCAAAGGAAAAAAAAAACCCACCAAGTCTGCCCTCATCTAGCATATTGGGCCTTTCGATCCATCCCAGGCTCATAGGGCTTAATCTAGTCTTAGAATACCTAAGAAATTATAACTAGATCACCCTCACTCCTTGGCACCTCCTAGCTAACAGTAAGTCCCTATGGAGAGACCTCTCATATTCCCTATTGATCCTATCATTTGGAGTGATAATCTAGCTCCTTGGTAAAGATCTAGCGCAACTAACCTTAGGGGAGATCTAGTGTGTATGTCCAAGAGTTAATGTATGTTGGATAAATTATTTCTTAAATACAATAAGTACACTTGTGTGGAAGTGTTTTTCTAAGTCTAGAGCCTACAAGCATAGGTTTTTCTTGATTTTTTCATGGTTTTGATCTTGGGTCATAGGCTTTATCTATGAGGTGCCCGTCATTTGTGTATTTTATTCCCAATCTTATTGAGGATGAGATGATGGTTTTATTTCAGATATCAAGGGGCTTCCTTCTTTGAAATATCTAAGTATAATTAAGCTACCTTCTGATTTAAATTGTGTGGTCTTTAATCAAGATTTATTTTACTATCCAAGAATGAAAATTATCATTAAGATACCTTGCTAGACAATCTTTTTGCAAAAAGTCGATGTTTTTGTAACCCTTACTAGTTGGAGAGATCAATCTCTCCCTATTAGTTGATTTTATGAGATTATTAGAATAGTGCCTAACCAACATCCCTAGTTATCTTAACTTCCTTTGAGTTTTTATCACATATAGAATTCTCTTCAAAAGATGAGAGTTAAATCTAATTTTCAACTAATGAATTATTTCATCATTGCAATATAAACATCCAATTATTTAGAAAGTTTTAAGCATGGACTAGATACCATCGTGGAAGGGTTTCTGCTATTGGAATTTCCCTCCTAAGAACATGTACTTTTATCTTTCAAGGTGTCTAGAAGGATTCTGGGGCTGAAGTAGTTGTGATCAATATTTTTATTCAACTAGTATTTCTATTATTATTGTATCAAAAATACTTTTCAAAATATATGAAGGACACTTGGACTTGAGTTTCTGTGATGGTAACATCATATATGCTTATTACTTCTTGCACAACTTCAATGTTCCTTCATTTTGGAGCCATCTTGCACATGCAAATTGTCCTAGCATGTCCCTTGTCTCACTTCTCTTTTGGGTATTTGTCAATCTTCTAAGGCTTACACATCCTTGAATTAAGGCTTGCACATCCTCAAATTAAGGCTTGGATAAGATTTAAAGGAGGTATACATTATGGTGGTAGGAAGCCCATGTGCAACACAAAAGATGCCTAATCTTGATGGTTTTTTAAAAATAAGGTACAAGATATAATATGTGATTTGAGTATTCTTGAATTTGTAGCCCATGACAAATCTCCTCACGGCTATCCAAATGATTATGTTTCACATAAGTGATAGATCCAATAGGTGGACCAACCTCTGGAGTCGAAAACATGGCGTGATGGTATATGACTAAAATTTTAAAATTAAAACTAACTAGAGGGATAAAAATTCACCCTCCAAACTAACATGTATGTATCAAAGGAACCACTTCAGGGGCATTGGACAACAAATTGTTAAGTTTGTCTCTTTGACTCAATAAGCATTATCCTTGCTCACACATTAGCCATTGTCTAAATGAAACTAGCAAGTAGGAGTTCCACTTATGAGGGAGATTACATAAAGGAAACTCTAATGTATACAATTACATCAAGAAGGTCAATGGAGGTTATACTGATGAACTCCCATTTCAGCTATGGAATGTCAAGTGGCTAGAGCTTTCCTAGCATTTTGACACACTCAACTTTCACTCGCTGGCAACTTAGGCATTCAATAACATATTTGATCACATCATGCTTCAGTCTTTCCCAGTAGTAACTTTTCCTGACTACATTAAGAGTCATTGCATAGCTAGGGTGTCCTAAGAAGGGGGAGTCATGGGCTTCCCATAATATCTTCTTTTTTAGCACTTGACTTAGAGGAATGCAGAGCCTTGTCCTGAAATAGACAAGTCCATCATCCATAGTGAAATTTTGGTATTTAACTCTGAGCTTAGGATCAGTGTCCCTAACTAGGATTTCTCTAAGCATTAGCTGATACTTAGGATCCTTGTCAGCCTTTTGTTTGGCCAGTTTAATGATTGGATTGCTAGGCATTGATATCATGGTAGCTGAAATCTCTCCTTTAGATGGCTCTTCCATGATAAATGAATTCAAAAAAGCTTTATGACTTAATGCATCGGCAATCATATTCTCTTTTCCAAGTCAGACCTTGATTTCAAAATCAATTTCTTGCAAGACTTCAATCCATCGGCGCTGCCTCAGGTTGAGGTCTGGTTGAGTAAATATCCATTTGAGACTTTTGTGGTCAGTGACCAAAGTAAAATTTCTTCTAAGTAGATAGTGTCACCATAATTGAAGGGAATGGATCACAGCTAACAACTCAAGATCACGCGTGGCGTAATTCCTCTCATGGATTTTCAGCTTCCTTGAGGAATATCGAATGACCTTGGTGCATAAGCACACAACCTAATGCAAGAGAACTTGCATCTCTTATGGCCTCAAACTCTTGACTTAGGCTAGGTAGCTTTGAAATGGGTGATGTTACCAAACTTTTCTTGAGCTGCTCAAAACTGGCTTGCTCAATGGGCATCTACACAATAGCAAGTTGCTTTTTCAACAAATTAGTGTGAGGTGCAGCTATTAAGGCGTAATTTTTAATGAAAATTCTATACCATCCAATCATCCCTAAAAAACTTCTCACTTTCTTAATTGTCATTGGTGGTTGCCACTCTTGAACATCTCTAACTTTGGTGGATCTACAGAGATTCCTTTGGCAAATACTATGAATCCGAGATATTCCATTTGTCTTTTGAAAAAGGCACACTTCTTTTTCTTCGCATAGAGCTTGTACATCCTCATTGTGTCTAGCACAATGCACAATTGCAACTCATGGTCTTCGTCTCTCTTGGAGTATAGCATTTCATCAAAGAAGACTAGGATGAACTCATCAAGATAAGGTCAAAAATGTCATGCATTAATCTATGAAATGTAGTAGGACATTAGTTAGACTGAAAGACATTACAATAAATTCAAAATGACTATATCTAGTATTGAAGGTAGTTTTGGGGATATCTTCTTTCTTTATCCTTATTTGGTAATAACCAGATCGGAGATCAATCCTAGAAAATACTTTCACTCTTTGCAGCCTATCAAGTAGCTCGTCTATTCTTGGGATTGGATACTTATTCTTTATTGTTACCTGGTTTAGTCCTCGATAATGAATAAAAAGGCAGAAAGTTCCATCCTTTTTCTTTTGAAATAGTATTAGGGCTCCCCATGGAAAATTATTGGGTTTGATATATCCTTGATCCAGTAACTACTTGAGTTGCTCTTTCAGTTCAATTGGTTCAGGAATAGATATTTTATATAGTCTCTTAGTGATTAGAGCAGCTCTTGGTTCAAGTGTGATCTTGTGATCGACTTCTCTTTGAGAGGTGGTAATTCAGTTAGCTCTTTTGGGAAGATGCCATCATATTCCTTCAGCCAATATGGCTCTCCCTCGTCTTGATTATTCTGCTCAACCTTATTTAATTTTATGAGATACACAGGTAATCCTTTTCTTAACCCTTTTATTATGCAAGATGATTTGGCTAGTTGAACCTTAGGTTTTCTTGCCTCACCTTGGGTCATCACTTTTCCCCCTTTTAGGTTTTGAAAATTCACTTGGCCTTTTTTGCATTGAATATGTGCATCATTGGGGATTAGCAGTCCATACCCAATAGACATTCGTAGGCCCCTAAATTCATGATCCTAAATCCCATTTCAGAGAGATTTCTTCCCAGGCTAAATGTCACTTTGCAAGTTTGTTGAGTAGAGAGGATTTCTTTTCCATTGGCAAGTTTCACAAGCAGCCTAGATGTAGGTATTGTGTCTATACCTAATTTCTTGGTACACTTTGGTGACATGAACGAGTGTGTGCTTCCACAGTCAATCAAAATTTTAAAGGACTTGCCATGATATTCTTCTTGTTAACCCTCAAATGAACAAGGTGAAAAATCAAAAAAATCTAAAGTAGAAGATAAGGTCAAGGCAAAAGTGAAACAGGAGATGAAGGTGCGCCATGAGAAATATAGAAACACAAGTGTAAACAATTCATGAATCAAGGAGAAATGCGCAGACAAGAAAAAGTGCAGGTCAATGCTTTTGTAAAAGAATGCAAGGCGCACCACAATTTATTTTAAGAGTGCTAGGCTTTGACCCATGCACATTGTAAACGTAGATGGACGGTAGGAAGGAAGCTAGGAAGATAGAAGGACAATGGAAAAAAGGGCCTCTGGCCATGTGAAAAGGGGATAACCGCCCAAATGGCATTTAGGGCTTTGTATATAAATTTCAAAAGATGAATGAGAGCTCATTCTTGGGTGGGTAGCAAAAAGCTTCTTCTTCTTCTTCTCTTCTCTTGTCTTCTTGTGAGCACTTGAGTGAACACTTTGAATCGAGCATGGAAGTAGGGCTTCATCCTTGAACCTGTGCTTAAGGTAGATAAGAGATTTAGGCATTTTAATATGCAAAACAAGTAAGTATCTTGGGTTTCTGATGTGTAGATGAGTAGATTGATGCAGCCCAAGCATTGTCTTGTGATTTTTGTTTGCATTAAGGTAGGATAGAACCAAGAAATTGTGAGAAAAAAATAGGGTTTTGTTGTTGTAAATAGGAAACAACCATGAAAAAAGATGGAAAAGATGGGCTTCTAGGCCTAATGACTAAGGAGGGTGAGTTGGGAGGTGAGGATTGAGTAAGGCAGGTCCCTAAAATCCCAAGGATAGAGGGAAAGAGCTCAATTCTGCCCCAAGGATAGGGGCAGTCAGACCGTCAGATTGGAAGAATCAGACCATTTGACTGTTGGACCACTAGACTGTCCAGTCGGACACACTTGGTAGTCGGACCAACACCTTTTGTTCGATTGGACCAACTGTCAATCGGAAAACCAACCGTCCAATAGGACAACCTTCTCCAATCAGACCACATGTCTAGTTAGACACCCCATTTGTCCCCATCAGATGACTGTTCGATCGGACCAAGTTGTCTGATTGGACCACCTTTAGTAGTCGGACCACCATACTTGGGACCGTCCGACTCTGAAAGTCAGACCACCCAGAATCAGACCGTCTAATTCTGGGAATCAAACCAATTGGGACACATTCTCAAACATCCCTAGAGACCCGAATCAACTTGCTGAAGCCAAGAACCAAAGAAAAATGTAGTTGAATAGTTTAGAAGCGGGCCTAACAGCTTGGCCAAGGGACGACTTGACTTAGAGCTAGAGATCGACCTTTATGTGGTAACCCAGCCATGATAGAACAAAGAGGGAGTAGCATAGACCCTAGAGTTACTAGAGACCACACTTAGAGCCATACAAGCTAAGGGGGTAGCCATATCTATAAGATTATTATTTTTTCTTTTGTTTGCGCACCCACAGTGATTTATTTTACATATGTACACTAGAAAGATAGAAAGCCTAAATTTGCACCATGCACAATAAAGCATCCAACATTGAGTGTACACACGTTGAGGACTGTTTTCAATAACAAGGAACACACTCAGACGTAATAACTCGAAGGAACCCACCAGTAGAGGAGGAGACCAGACCCCCCGAAACATAGTCGGGTACCTCAGAGCCCCATTAATAAGACCCGCGAAGATGGCAAGGGGACTGAAATGATAGCAAGATTGAGGGCAAAGCACTACCAAAGTTGCTCAGATTGATTGACAAACTCATGAAGCAGGAAGCAGGAATGATGTCAGGAGCAAAAGTAGAACAAGAAGATGATCAGCTGGACATGGGTGAATTCTTAGCCGCGATCGAAGACATGGTCAATGAATATGACTTGCTGACCAGAACAATAATCCATGGGTAGACCAATAGAGGAGGTAGTGGCAAACCTAGAGGAAGAAAGGAAAGCAATTAGGAAAGCATTGCAAGGCATAGCGACCTACAACCGCGAGTAGACAACTAGGAAGCTGTAGCAAGACGACGTAGATGTGCACGAAGTTTAGCCTTAGTCGGTAAAAGCAAGGCGGGACCAAACGCGGAGAGAGAGAGCATGCTAGAGGCAGACCTCACGCTGAGCGAGATTGTGACCAAGTGGCTCATGGACAACATGGCTGCCAAACAGAGCGCAATAGCACTAGCAACCTCTCTAGTCTTAGGCCTAGGAATTACTCAAGGGGCGAAGAGCCAATAGAAAATCCTTGCAGTAGCTAAGCAGTTGGACAAGTACCAGCCTAGTAGTAGCGACCCATATAGCTTTGTAGAGCAGTTCAAGCAAGTTGTTAGGCCAACGGTCCAACGGACCTTGCACAATGCTCCCGAGCATTTGGGCTCTACTTAGGCGATAAAGGTAGGATATGGAACACTAGCTTAGACGCGGCAGAGCGAGCGAAGTTTGCCTAACTAAAATATCTCTTCATTAAGAGATTCTCGGAAGCGGGGTACTTTGACAACCTCATAGTCCAACAGATGAACGTCAGTCAAAAAGGACAAGGAGGACATAAGAGACTATGTCACTCATGTGCATAGCCTCTTCAAGAGAATCCCTACAAATGAGCGATCCAATGAAAGAGCGGTCTCCACCGTGTTCATAAATGGAATCCGCAGCGAGGAGTTGTACAAGGCTTTAGCGAGTAACTCTAGCTTGTAGCGAGATGTGTTAGCTAGGGTCTTTGACAAAGCAATTAGGGTGGATGATCAGCTGAGAGAGAGAAGCTCTCGAAGTTCGAATTGTGGACCTCTAAGAGGACCACAACCTCTAGCGAGGGATCAACCCTAGCACGCAGAGGACAGGGGGAAGAGTGTACATCAAGGCCAGGAGCTAGTCGAGGTGAAGATGGAGCTAGCGTGATTGCAGGAATTGGTGAGGAGACCAGCGCGATCGCACATCCAATGCGTGCACTGCGGCCGCAGCCACCTCCCAGCCGAGTGCCAAGATCCTAGATCTAGGCCTTGCGTGAAATATGGAAGATTTAGCCATGATGCCATGCACTATAGGTTGCCTAGGTGATCCCCCTATGTCCAATAGTACAACCCACCATACCTAGGGAACAACCTACTAAATTTCTTTGGAAGAGAAGCCCAATTTGCACTTCCAGCACCACACGATGCAAAAACCACCATCCCTAGGATGGAGATCAACTCGATGGGCATACTTGAGCCACCAGGACCCTACACGACCCACCACCAAGTGACACTTCAGTCCATTATATGGAGGAGCCTAATGAATACAAAGCCTACATAAACCCTTACATCGTATGACGAAGAGGGCAATCTAGTCCTGATGGACTATCGACCAGTACCGGTGATGGTGTTAGGCAGAGGTACATGAAGAGGATTTGCAAGGCCGAACCAAGATCCAACCAAGATCCAATCTCATGTTGGACTTGAAGTCACTCGGGCCTAGTCTCATCACGCTGTCTAGAGAGAGAACAAGTGAATAAGGAAAAAGCCAATCTCAGATGTGTCGAGTGCGGCATCACTCATCTCCTTATTGATTGCCCTAGACAGAAGTCATCCCCTAGCTTGGAAATCGTGCCATTAGTGCCCTTGGGGCTGTTTGGAGTCGAGACACTCGATAATGAGGACACACCCATCCCACTACATGCCATGACCAGAGCACAGACGAAGCAGGCATGCATATCACTACCAGGGCCCAACAAATTAGATGTAGTCTCAATAGGAAAGAAGAGCCAAAGGAGAAGGAAGAAAAAGACTAACGCATGCTTAAGACTGAGGATGCGACAATGCTAGTGATTGGCAAGAAGGTCACGGATGCAAATGCAAAAACTACGGCTCCAAAGACGACAAAGAAAGGGAGTGCAAAGGTAGGGGAATATCCCTACCCTAGGTGCCAACTCGAGACAATAACCAAGGTCAAAGAGTGGGTAAAGAAGCCCAAGAGCACCTCAAGGATGCTGAGCCATCTTAGAGGACGAGATCAAGGATCTCTCTAGTGTAAGTACACCAATATTACCTGCACAACCAAGGTCGAGAGACGAGCCCATTCCATAGGCGGTGCCACCTAGGCCAAGTTTAGATGCCACGGGCCAGCTGCGCTGTTAGTCCAAGGAGCACAAACCTAGGAGAGAGATAAACAACCAGCAACCTCCTCTCGACCTTAGTGACCACCCCAGTGACCTTGAGTTTAGAATACATGCTCAGACAGCACCCCCACACTATGGTAGGAATTGAAACAATGGATAGAAGAAAAGATGGAGCATGCTGCCCCGCTGACTTGCAAGATGATGATGTAGTCACGCAAATGCTCAGCTTTTGGCACTGCACTCAGTGTTGAAGTCACTACACATTAATGCCATTTGGGAAGGCATTGAGATGCATGTAGTTTGGCCTATCCTAGCCTTAGGAGATGCCACACAGAAAGGAATCATAGATACCGGGGCGGGAGTGAGTGTGTTGAGCCATACTGTGCTCCATGCTTGGGGAAACCCGCCCATCGAAACTGCTAGGTTCCTAGCCTTAGGAGATGCTACACAGAAAGGAATCATAGATATCGGGGCGGAAGTGAGTGTGTTGAGCCATACTGTGCTCCAGGCTTGGGGAAACCTGCCCATCGAAACTGCTAGGTTCAATGTCTCTCTAGCTAACGGAATGAAAGTAAGGCCATTTGGAGTCTTAAAAAATTGGCCAGTGAAGATCACGGGTGTCCAATTCTATATGAACTTCATTGTCGTGAAGGGAGTGGACTACGACATTCTACTAGAACGACCCTGGATGAGGAACGCTCGAGTCATTGAAGACTGGGGCAATGGTCTAATGTTCCTAGGGAACCGGACGAAAGCAGTAAAGGTTGAGATGGACACTTGGAAGACAACCCCTATCAACCTAGATGTCGTCTTTGCCATGCTCAGGGGTGACACAACAATAAGGAAGTCTCACAAACCCCTGACCAAATACATTCCTTGCCCTGACGATGAGCAAGATTGGGTGCACGTACTAGAAACCATCGATCTCCCATTCTCAGATGAGGAGGAGACATACAAATAGGCTGCAAAAATCGCAAGTGTCTCAAGGAACGAGCTCGTAGTGACCCTCTGGTATGATGGCTAGGAGCTCAAGCAGTCAACCTAGACCTATCCCTTTCCATGTTGCTAGTGTTCCTAGCAACAAGCTAGAACTGCACGAGACCCTTGAGTATTGGCGGATAAGTTGAGTGACAATCCCGCTGCTAATCTCAAGCCCCACAGAGACCTCTTGAATGCTCCTAAGTGGAGATGGACTAAGGTGCATAACCTGAACTTAATGTACAATTGGGCCTTAGTTACTGACAAAGGACATGCCAGAGATGAGAGGGGATGATGAGAAAACAGGAAAAGCCAATTCTAATGATGAGTACGAGGTAGCCTCTGAGCATCAGAAAGAAATTTGGAGCTTGAAGGAGCAACTCAATGCCCAAGAAAAGAAGTCTCAAGAAAATGAAGATCACCTAAGGCAAAGTTTAGAGGATGAAGCCCAAGACTTGGTGGCGGAGCAGCATGGCCACAAGTGGCTCATTTAGCAATATGCTGAGCTTCGGTAGCAAATGGCATGGGTGGAAGCTATACATGCAGAACTACAGGGAAGGCCATAAGAAGGAGACCAGGCACCAAAAGAACAACACCAAGAAAAGGAGGATGCCTTGGTATTCCAGCTGTGGATGGAAATGGAAGAGCAAGGAAGGTTGGAGAGAGAAATAGAAGCCATGTTAGAAATGAGGGCCAAGGCCATCGACAAAGCCACAAGAAGCCTACAAGATGACTTGAAGAATGCTCGAGAGGAGGTGGAGGCACTAATGGCCATGGCCATGACCGAAAGAAAGCTGCACCAAACAGAGCTTGAAAGTTGTGCACAAAATATTGTAGATCTATCAAAATGGATTGTAGAAGTCTACCAACAGTACTCTGTGGTGGCTGAGCAAGGTAGGAGGATGGCCGAGGAGCAGCTGAACCATTGGGATAAGGAGAAGACCCAGATGATGGAAATTTGGAGCGAGCAGCAACATGTGGTAATGATGCTGTCTTAGGAGATGGAGAGGGGTAAGGAAGACATGGAAGAAAATGCATAGCAGTAGGAGGAACACAACCTCAAAAGAGTATAGGGACTGATAGAGCACTTGGCAGTATCAAAATGTGAGAGGGTGCTTACAGAGTCCAAAGTTGAGGCCGCTTAAGCATGCTCCAACACGCATAGGCAAGCCTTTTTGAGCATTGTGCTTCATTTCACACAAGTTGAAGGCGAGGACTCGGTGGAGAGAATGAGGAGGAAGCTGGAACTGACAACCAGAGCTTTAAGATATGGCTTGCAAGAGCACACACTTCCAACTGGCACATGCACAACCAAGGAGCAACAATGTAGCTACTTGCGACAAGCCCGCCTCTCCACCGATGAGCTCAGGGAACTTGGATTCAAGGAACAAGAGGATCCCCACCCACCCCCAATCCAGCTCCCTGTGGAACAAGACATCGAGGAAGGGCCTGACCTCGAGCAAGCATTCGAAGAAGAACTGCAAATTTGGGAGGCCAATCTGCCCTCACCTAATCTACCCCTAGAAGAGCCAAAGGATACCCAGGTTTTCGAGCGCATTATTGCTACAAGAAGAAGAAGACGAGAACTTGTGGGGAAACCCCAAGAGAGGGCACATGCACGGCCACAATAGCTTCTTGACAAGCCCATGTCGCCATGAGAGGATCACTATCCCATTAACTGGCCATAGGAGCTAACTATCTGGCAACAATAAGAGCTCCAATCCCGACCCTTTGAGTTCTCCTTCCTCTTTCCACTAGCCTTAAACCGAGTCTCATCCCTGGAAGTAGTGGAAGGAATCATTCGTTTGGGCAATACCCTAGAGAACCGATGGGACGAGAAGCGGATCATCATCATCATCCAATGGAGTTAGGAGTCCATGGACTACTAGCAAGACAAGGTCTATCAAGTTTCCAAAATTGTCCAAGGCTAAGAGGTGCAGCCAAAGTGGCAGAGGAGGATTTGGGACACAAATTTTAATGCATGGATGGCTTTTTGTGGCATGCTACAGGAAGAATGGAATGATGCCACCTACATGCCCTACCCTCATAGACACGGGGTGGATTATGATAGGGGGGTGCATAGCAGGTATGACTTTTTGAAGATCTACAATGTCAATGCAGCAACTCCCAAGGAATGCATGACCTTTAAAGTAGGGGATTTGTGCCCTTCTATTAACTGCTTCCTCAAGGATTTCTCTTCCTGCCCAAACCCAGCCTTCATAACCACTTGTAATTACCTGAGGATCATAAGGTTTCTGCTTAAACAAAAGCCAATAGCTGAGGAAGCCTACCTCCCCCCACTCTTTTTTGACATTAACCTAGGAATAAATAGATGTGCAATGGCTAGGCTCATGATGAGGGCAACCCTGATTCCCTTGTTTTGCATGAGGATCCTTGAAGACATGAATGATAGCCACTTTACGAGGTGCAACCACCCTTTTCCCTAAGGCCACCTCGTGACTCGTCTAAGTAAGAGCAAGGTACAGTCTGAGAGCACCCTTGTGGCAAAAAAAAAAAAAATCACACATCGCCACCGCAAGTGCACATCCACCACAGTCACTGCACCTGGGGGTCCTCAAGATATGTGCGTTTGGTGGCCCCGATTAGTCGAGGCTCCGTTCCTAACCCCCTAGTCTCATTTTGATCCCCCACTTTTTGCTTAGGGCACATCAAGGGCAGGGCACACCCAAGAAGGTAACACTCGCCTGTGGTTAGACATGTCACCCTAAGCTCCATCCCACTAGCATGCGCACAATGTACCACATGACAATGGGACACACCCACATGTAATGCACCTTTCTTTTCTTTCTAGGTACAACCGAAGGCCCCACTACCAACTTCAGAGACCCCATCATCATTGTAATGCCCTCCCCATCCTCCGCCATGTGCCATTAGATAAAGAAAAACCCACCAAGGGACGAACACAATAGCCACGATCAAAAAGTGAATGACGAAGCTCATTTGGAACAGTACATGCGAACTTAGCCATGGAGAGTTGAATGACGGATCCATCCAATGCCATTTTTAATTTCCAAGATGGACCCGCCCCTCAATATCCCTCTCCAATACCAGGAATCATATTCGGTGCCAGGGCCTCTCAGTTCCAAAAATACCTCCAAAACCAGGGTCCCTGCCTAGCCCAAAGTCCTTTTAGTTCCATAAATTCCTTTAACACACCCCCACCACCCCTGGCATCCCAGCACCACCGTCCCCCTCACCACTAGCAAATGCCATGGGACTGGCACTTGTCTAGGAGGGGGGTAATGTTAATCCTCAGACGAACAAGGTGGAAATCAGAAAAATCTAAAGTAGAAGATAAGGTCAAGGAAAAAGTGAAACGGGAGACGAAGGCGCGGCATGAGAAATATGGAAACACAAGAAGTGCAAAAAAGTCCTGAATCTAGGAGAAAGGCGCACAAGAAAAAGTGAAAGTCAGTGCTTTTGTAAAAGAATGCAATGTGCACCACAATTTATTTTAAGAGTGCCGGGCTCTCACCCGTGCAAATTGTAAAGGTAGATGGACAGTGGGAAGGAAGCTAGGAAGATAGGAGGACAATAGAAAAAAGGGCCTAGGCTATGGGGCTGGCCATGTGAAAAGGGGATGACTGCCCAAATGGGATTTAGGGCTTTGTATATAAAATTCAAAAGATGAATGAGAGCTCATTCTTGGGTGGGTGGCAAAAAGCTGCTGCTTCTTCTTCTTCTCTTCTCTTGTCTTCTTGTGAGTGCTTGAGTGAGGGAATGAGTGTGTGAGAGTGAGGGATCGAGGAGAAGAAGCTCCCCATCTCCTCTCTTCATCTTCTCTTCTTCACTTCTCTTCTCTTGTCTCACACGGCTATGGAGGATGGAGCTTGAGGAGAGGGATTGAGGTTGCTTGAGCTTGCGTCAAGGATCGTGGAGCTATCGGCGTACAAGAGAGAGGAAGGTATTTGATCGAGTATCAAGGTAAGCTCACTACACTCCATGGGTAGGGATAGTGCATCGGCTATGTGAGAGGTAGCCATGGACGCTCGGCTTGAAACACTTGACCAATAAGCGGTCCATAGGTCTCAGAGGTTGAGTAAGAGATCTCCCTTCACTGTTGGTGTTTGAATAATAAAAAACTGGTGATTTGGGCCTTTATTATGGAGGGTGGCATGAACTGATGCCCTCTCCATACAGGCTTCCATAGTTGGGTTTTCCTCTTCTTTAAGCTCTTTAAGAATTACAGCAGATGCTTTTCCTTTTGCAATTGAAGCTTGGTTTTGACCTCTGTACTGTCCTTGGCAAGGAATTTGGCCAAGCTTTGGGCATTGTCTTTTAAAGTGGCACGACTCATTATAGTGAAAACACCTAGGTACTCTTGAATTACTTCTTGTAGGTATGAAATTTTTGATTGCATTTGTTTTGGCCCTCTTTCTTTAGCGAGGTAGACACTAACCTTGGGCTCACTTAACATAGCCTCGTGAAGTCCCTTTGTTTTGATTCCAGAGCCTATTATTCCTTGGATTTGATTGAATCTCTTGAACAAGAGGTGTCATTGTGTGAATCAAAGCATCTTGCAGATTAGTTGGGCGCATAGATTCAAGGCATGTGTTTAGAGGAGTATTCATTCTGTGACACAATTTAGACACCTGTTGAGCAATAGTCATGGAAGGTGCATATTTAAGCAGTGAGATAAAACTTTGAGTAATATGCCTCTAGGCTCATTCCCAACTGTCTTAAGTTAAATAACTCATTCATTTTTAGCGTGCAATAAGCTAGTTGCAAATATTAACCACGCGTAGCTTCTTTCAACTTTTCCTAGGTAATAGCTATCTCAGCAAGTCCCTAGTCTTTACACCATTGTTTCCACCATAGGCGTGCCTCATTGATCAATTTCAACTTGGTGATCATAGCCTAACTAGCAGGGGTATTTTTCACAATAGTAAATTAGTCCTCCATGGTCTCAATCCAAATCTCTGCTTTGGCTTCAACATCTTTTCCCTTGTCACATCGAATTCTGGTGGCTTAACCTGCTTAAGGAGATACTTCTTCTCCTGAATTTCAGTCGGACTAGTGATAGTTGTATTACCCTAGGTTATCATAAGTTTCACGAATTACTTTAGCACTTGAACTTTTTAGCTTCATTTTCACATTAACATATCTTACTAGTTTTGTAAAACAATGATGGGCCAAAGAGCACAATATTTTACAAAATCTAGCCGCTGTTATCTTTTTTTAATTAGTAGCCATAAGCTACAATTTTTACAAGTAAGGGATATTTACAAATGGCAGATGTTTACAAGTAGAGATGCATCAGCATCGATAGGATAGGCTAGATACTATGTACAATTTTCAAAACAAGATATCATTATATCTTTATTTTTCATGTATGGATATCAGTTACATTAATGTAGAAGAAAGTAGGCCGATTGCTATCTATGTCCAGAAAACTATAATATGGAAATGGCAGATATCTTGTCAGTTGTTGGAATTACCTTCAACACCTTGCCATAGACATAATGGTCTAGACATATCTACCAACCACTAATAATCATAAGTGGATTCCTTTTGGATGGCGGACAAAAGATAAAGGTCTCAACTACTTTTAAATTGTTCCATCCATTCAAGGCGTTTCAGATTAGTCTGCATGTAGAAGAATCTATCGGCCTCAATGTAACAATATCGCTCATCCCACAACCATCTTCTTTCCCGATTCACAAGGGATGGATCGTATAGGTGATCGAGTATCCTAATCATTTCTCTTCTCCACTCGTCATTCGTAGAGTTTAGGACAAATGTGTACATTGCTCGAAAAACAACGAACTGGTTCCATGCTTCATTATTCTGCCAAAGTTATCCCTTAATAATTAGCAGAATGATTATTACTTAGAGCAATAAGTCTTAAAGACTATAGATGTATCTAATTTCAATAATGCTCTGATACCACGTGTCACATGCCTACCTAACAATTCCCTAGCAGCACGTTTTAGTGGTTCATCAAGGAACTATCCTAGATGGCTTGGCCAGACACTCGTGAGAATGCACGGGGTCTATCGTCTAGGTTTCCTAGAGTCCACCTCGTAATGAAGGGTACCAACCATCCCCACAAGGATCAACTTGCAAACTCGGGGTCCTAATTTGACAACTAGGTCTCTATACATCAGCTAGCTCCATCGGAGGTGTCCCACAAGGGCTTCTTGTCCAATTGGAGCGATCGTAGTTACCCTTGGTTCATGGGGTGCAATGCTTTTTTTCAATAACTAGTTAGGATTTAGGGAACCCTAAAGGAATTCTAGCACAACCGTACCTTTTCCCTAGGATAATTTTTTATTAGGGTTTTGAGACATGACCCTAGGTAAGTCAATGCTCAGCTCTGCCTAATTTTTCCTAACTAATATTTCATTCGATCTCTTGAGAGAAGCTCCCAGCTTACTGGGACCACCCATACATAGGAAGGATTTGTCCCACCAGCTTCCCACAAATGGTTTTTTTAAGTTTTCTAATTACCTATCACATTAAGTTATGGCATATAAAAGCAGCTTCATTAATTAACATGTTATTACAAGTTCCTTCTCGTATTTTTAGGGCACAAAACAAAGATATAGAAAATAATATTTCCTCTTATTATCCTAATTATGTATTTACAATCATATCTAACTGCTGCAAGCACAATCAATATTTTCTATGCAACCATCAATGCGTGCACAAATAAAAAAGAAATAATAGCAAGTGTTTTTAGCATAGGAAGCAGCCCCACCCAAATCTAGGATTTCTCTTTTAAGGTCCCACCTTATTCTTAGGGTTTCACTTCCTACTTGTATCTCTTTTTTCAGGATCCACAAGTTATTTCCTGAATCTAATTAATTATGAGAAGTCTATTTTATCATTATGAAAAATTTGGTATTTTTACCTTAAAATATAATATGGGCATTTTTGCCTATGGCAGGCAATTCATGCATTGCCCTGCTCTAACCCGCACTTAGCAGGAATTCAAATGTTTTTCCAAGTCTATTTAGACTTTAGAATTTGTATTGACAAATTCTTATTAATATCCAACAAGTTCTACAGACTTTCGATATTTATTTAATTTCCTTATGCTAATAGTTTTAGGATTGTCGAGTATTTTATGGCTGCTCTTGCTTCAACACTCTCGATATTTTAGGTTAGGTTTTCTCACTCATTCATACGTGGGTCAACTCATGATATTGATACTCTTGCTAATATAATCATTAATATTAACATTGCACATATTTTTAGTTTAAAAAATATTTTTTATTTTATTAAACTCATATTCTATAGCTTAATCGACAATGTCTAACCATTTGTCAAACTTTCAATGTTATCTAGAAAGATCAATTTTCATTTAGCTATGTCCTAAGTGCAATGCTCATCGTTTTTTTAAATATTTTATTCCAAAGTGTGCAAAAATCATAAGTGTAATTTTTCTTTCATCTTTCAAAAATCGAATTATATTTTCCACACACCTAATTTATGCGTGTCTAGTATATATTTTCCTTGTAATTTTTCATTGATTTAATGCATTGATTATTTCATGATATTATTTAAATGTTTTTTCATAAATTATTATAAAGTTCATAGGCATCTATTTATCATTAGCAAAATAAAATAGAGATAATCTCTTTCAAGGAAAAATTATAAAATATTCCCTTCCCTAACAACATCTACCATTTTTTTATTAGTATAATCACATGCGTCTTTAATTAAATAACAATAAATATCACAAAATAAACCATAATTAAAATATTTTCTTAATGATAGACATATTATCATTTTCCAAGTGAAAGAGTCTTTTCACTGAATATTTAATCATTATATTACTTAGGTTATTTTTCTAAGTTGTAGTTTATATGCATTTTTATTAGAATGTATTTATAATCATTTAAAGCCAAATAAAGTGATAAGCTTATAAAATATATATTTTTTCAAACCGATGAGATGTTACCTCTCTCAAGTTTGCTGTGACAAGGATCTCACTATTTCCTATTGCGTCATTTTCCCCATTGGATGCGTTCCGCGAAGCCATCAAATGTCAGGCGAAAATGACGTGGTAGTTCAAGGAGAGTTGATGGTCGTCTAGAAATTTTTTTCCAACATTTCGCTTAGCAATATTGTCATATAGGACGAAGGCGTAGCAAGGGATAGAGAAAGTGAAAATGAGGTAGAAGTTTAGCAAGAGGGCATCAAAATGGCCTCTGCCTTTAACTTTTGAGAAGACCTATCTCTCTCCCACACTCCCACTCTTCAATTTCACAATGTGGTGGCCTATGAATCTCTCTCTCTCCATGAAGGGGGGGGAGGGGAGGTATTTTTCTCTTTCAAGGCTCAAAGCTTCAATGGATAAGAAAACTGGATAAATTTTTCCATCATCAAGAGGTCTTTATTCTTGCTTTTTTTGTGATGGAGAGGAGGTGTATTTATAGGCATGAGGGGGAGTATGCAGTCGATTGATTCATTTGGCTACTTGTCAAGAGCCGATTGAGCTTGATTAAATATTGATTTTGATTGCTTACCTGTTGGATGGTGGCATGGAGATGATTATTTAATGCTTTGTCTCCTTCTAGGTGTTAAAATCGTCATGTATTTTGGTCTATTTTTTCAAAAACATATTTTCTCTTCAATATAAAGTCATGTCATACTCTTTGATACTTACTCAATATCATGCTCGTTCTCGCGCATTCTTCATCTATTGAGGCTTTTGCGAATTGTCTTGCAGTTACGAAATGAATGCAATCCTCGACACATTAAATGGAATCAGGAATGCCAATTTAAATACAATGCGGGAAAAATTATATGATCAAGCCATCGTAATATTATTTACGAGGCGTCTTTTGTTGGCTAGGGACATTGAGGCGTCTTCTCATGTCAGATTGAGGAATTGATTTAATGCGAGACTCAATATCAAGAAAATTATGTGCGGTCACTTATGTGACAACTCGACAAGTAATTTTTAGAACGCCTCAAGCCCGAAATCGTTTCTTGATATGAAGCACTGTTGCAGGAATATTACACAATGACGCTCTAGCAAATGAAATAAAGGTTAGACCCTTCGGAGTCTTGAAGGATTGGTCTTTAAAAATATCGAGAATTCAATTCTCCAATGAGCTTCATAGTCATGAAGGGAGTGGATTATGATATCCTACTAGACAGACCTTAGATGAGGAATTCTCGAGTGATAGAGGATTGGGGTAATGGCCTGATATTCTTAGGCAATAGATCAGAAGCAGTTCAAGTAGAGATGGACACTTGGAAAACCTCACTAGTGGATCTAGATGCCATCTCTGCCATGCTAAGGGATGACTCAAAGGCTAGAAGCAATTATGGACCCCTAGCTATGTACATTTCCTATGCTGAGGATGAGCAAGACTGGAGGCATGTGTTGGAAACCGTTGGTCTTTCATTCTTGGATGATGAGGATGAATGTAGGCAAGCTGTAGACTCAACTCTAGTAACCCCAACAAAGCCACAACTTTGAACCTACCCATAGTGCCCCTATGCATGATGGCCAGGAGTTCCATAAGCCAACCAACACCAATCACCTATTGTGTCCCAAACTAACAAACTAGAACTCCATAGAATCCTCAAGTACATGACAAGTGAGCTAGCTAGCAACCCAACTGCAAACCTAAAGCCCCTCAAGGATCTCATAGAGAGTAAATAACGACGATGAACTAAGATATATAACTTAAACATGTCATACAACTGGACTCTCATGACAAGTAAGAAAAAACTTGAGAGTAAGAACCATGAAAACAATGCATAATCTAAGTATGAGGATTTCAATAATGAATACAAAAACTGTTGTTCCATCAGTTGAGGAAAGCAAAGAGGAAGTGGAGACCATAGAATATGACACGGATGGAAGAGTAATTGAGTAAATCAGAGCAGACTCCAAACCTTGAGAGATCAACACTTTTAGAGTAAACAAAGGAGTTGCCAAGGTCCATTGTGATTGAACTTGGCTAGAATGCCTAGAGGTAGTAGATTATAGCAAGCGAGATTAATATAGCCTAGCACCACATCATTATTTGGAGTGGAGTCAGCTTCAGAACTATGACCACCAGGGGATTGGCCTCTTCCAGTGAGGATTGTAGGTACAACTTTGAGTCAGAGGTAAGCTCTGATAGTGACTCCGAAATGCCTTGACCACCTAGGACCAAATGCACCAAGGGAGAACTCCCAGTCCACCTAAGGCACAAGGGGCTAAAGGAAGATGGAAGGAAGAAGTGGAAGCCTTTAGAGGCTGACCAACAGAAGAGAACCCAAGATTTACCCAAGTGCTTCATGAAATTTAATAAGGGTGATCAAATAGTGGTATTAGTAGGAGCCAAGTGAAAAGGGAAAGCAAGTGAACCCATCAGAGGACCAGCGAGAGTTAAGGACGTCAACTTGGAAAGGTAAGGGGACAAGCCTCGCCCATGTACATAACAGACGACCTAACTAAGGAGGAAGTGACTAATCTTATAAACCTCTTAAGGGAATAATCTGATGTATTTTCATAGTCCTTCGAGCTAAAAGGAATAGAATTGAGTATCGTGACTCATAATATTCCCATGATCCCTGATGTAGTATCAGTTAAGCAATGACCATTATGCAATGAATCCTAAGCATGCACATGTAGTGAAGGAAGATATTGATAAGCTACTAAATGCAAGATTCATTTACAAGATAGAGCACACGGACTGGGTATCACCCATAGTGATAGTCATGAAAAAGAATGGAAAGATTTGAGCGTGCATGAACTATAAAAAGGTTAGTGCAGCTAGAAAGAGAGATAACTATCTATTACCATACACTGAGCACATGCTAGAGAGAGTAGTAGGAAAGGAAGCCTACAATTTTTTGGATGGCTTCTTAGGCTATAACCAAGTGTGAGTCCATTTGGACAACATGCGCAAGTCGGCATTCGCCATTGAATGGGGGGTTTGCCTACATAGTCATGCCATTTGGGTTAACCAATACCCTTGCTACCTTCTAGCACCTCATGTGTGCCATCTTCAAGGACATGCTTAGAAAATGGTTAGAATTATTCATCAATGACTTGTGCATCCACACCAATCAAAAAGAGCACTTAGAGAAGCTATGAATAATCTTTGAACAGTGTAGGAAATACAGTCTCTCAGTGAAATCCTCAAAGTGTCAGTTTTAGGTGAAGCACAGTTGTATTTTAGGGCACGTTGTGTCAAGGAATGGGATAGCCACATACTCCTCAAAAGTCAGGGTAATTGTAGACCTTTCCCCTCCGACCAACTTCAAGGGAGTGCAGTGCTTCTTAGGCCACATAGGGTACTATCAATGGCTTGTGTTGAACTATGCATTGATTGCTAGACGGTTATACAAACTATTGATAGTATTCGAGTGGACCCAAGAATGTCAACAAGCCTATGAAAGACTTAAACAAGATCTAACTTCAGCTCCTATCTTAAGAGCCCTAGATTGGTCCAGTACATTCCATGTGCACATTGACACATTGAAGTTTGCTGTGGGGGCAGTGTTGTGCCAACCTAGTGAGCATAACCTTGATTATCTAGTGAGCTTTGCTAGCATACAACTCACTCATATGGAAATAAACTATTCCACACAATAGAGAGAGAAGGGTTAGCCATGGTGTTTTCTCTAAATAAGTTTAGACATTGTCTTCTAGCAATACCCTTTACCTTCTTTGTGGATTATCAACATTACTTTATCTTATGAACAAACACTGTGCAATAGGATGCATTGCTCGATGGTTACTTCTACTATTGAAATTAGACTTCTTTGTGGTAGTATGCAAAGGTAAACAACACTATATGGCAGATCATATGTTCTGCATACCCACAAGAGAAGTGGTTGGATAGGGCGTCATTGATGATCTACTAGATACATATCTTTTTATAATGTCCAATGAGAACAAGATTTGTTTAGAGTAGACTCACATTGTACTGAGCGGATGATATAGTCCACATCTTAGAGAATGGATTGCCTATGACCCTTGCTTGCGACCCATAGAAAAAGCTAGGTTTAGGAGACTAATCTTGAAGATCCAACCCTACTAATTGATTACTGGTCAATTATATATGTTAGGATAGGATGGACTTTTAGGGAGATGTGTCTACAAACACAAAATGCATGATGTGCTCATGAAAGCACATGGTGAGATTGTTGGAGGATATACCAGTGGAGACACCGCAGCACGCAAGGTGCTCTAGTCTCAACTGTGGTGGCCTACACTATTTTGCAATGCAACTAAGTTTGTGAAGCACTGTGATGAGTGCCAACGGACTAAAGTCTCTATTCATAAGGACAAAATGTAGTTGGCCCTGTGGTGATTGCATGTCAACCATTTGAGAAATGGGAAATTGACTTCATTGGTCCAATAAGCCTTATGGCACAATACTCATAAGCCAAGTATATCATTGTTGCCATATACTTTCTCACTTAGTGTTGGATAGAAGCTTGCGAAACTTGTAAAAATGATGCTAGGACCACAACCAAGTTCCTTTGGGAGTAGGTAATCTCGTGGCTTGGTTGTGCCATAGAGTTGGTTAGTGTAACTAAGGCACACACTTCATCAACGAAGTGATTTCTCACTTGTTGTCCACCTTCTTAATAATCCACAGAAAATCCTCACTGTACTAACCTCAAGCTAACAATCAAGCTAAATCTACGAACAAAAACTTAGTGAATGTCCTAACAAAAGTAGTCCCTACTTCACACAATGTCTGAGACAATAAGATCATTGTAGCTTTATGGTCGTATAGGATGGCCTACAAAACAACCATAGGATAGACACCGTCTAAATTGACCTATGGAGTTGAAGTGATTCTACTGGTAGAATTCTTTGTTCCAAGCTTGAGAATAGCAGACTATGAGAGATGAGAGGGCAAGGAAGCATATACAAATCTGTTAATAGAGCTAGAACATCTATCTGACACTCGTCTCATTGCAACCCATACCCTAATCTGTGAGAAGGTGTAACACAAGAGTTGGTTTGACAAGCACATCAATCAACAAGACTTCAAGTAAGGAGACCTAGTCTTGATGTACTTTGTCAAGTGACACAAGTAGAAGATGAAATTTAGGGGATTGGGACCTTTCAAGGTTTGCAATATTAGTAGAATAGGCAATGTCAAACTTGAAACCCTAGAGGGAGAGGGCATGATTTTTCAACTGAAGTCACATACAAAAGTATTTACCCTCCATCATATCCACTTCATGAACCTTTGATGATACAACCACCAATGAATGTGAGAGTTGTAACCATCACTGAACTAGAGGATGAGGATGATGAAGCAATAGTACCAACCTACCTATGTAGGGTTGTTTGTTGAAACATTTTACACACGCACTAGTACAACCCTCCAGGCCTAGTAATATAATTTCCAGAGTCACCACTAGCTACCTTGGTAGTAAGAGCTTGGTATAATCCTACTTAAGAACGTTGCCTTCCCAAAGAAGATGTCTTTCAACATGAACTCTGGATTTTTTCAATGTCGTACTCTTGCTCTCGCTCTCAAAAACCTTTGCTCTGGATTTTTTTAATAGAAAATTCAAGGTAACATTAACTTTCTATTTAAAAAATTTGTTGCATTAGCTTTCTATAAAAAATAATTGTTCAAGGTAGTTATTAGTAAAACATAATTGTGCATTCCTCTAAAGAAGAGAGCATGCACAAAAGGAAAAAAAGACCCTTCCTTAAAGGGTGGTTGGTTCCTTGGAGTTTTACCTTAAATGGTTATACGAAGGGTTGGATTATAATCTCACTTGTTGGAAGAGCCTGAGAGAGCGAGCATGCAGAAGCAAGTGACGCATGTTTATGTTAAATAGACCAAATCGTCTGCGCGGACGCAACACAAAGGAGAGCTCAACTCCTTGCACGCATCAGGTAATCTCGGCTCTAATGCAGGTCGAAATCATTTACATGTAGGTCAAAATGCCAATACTACTCCGGCTAGGGAGGCAGGGCAGAGGAAGGCGACTCCTATTTTTAGGTGTAGTAAATCTCCATGGCACCATACACAGGCAGAGGCAGCTCCTATTGGCACTGTAGGCTGCAAGCAAAAGCTCCGTTGTATTCTTGAATATCAGCAGTACAACCACCATGTGCGCCATGTACATTACATTCGGGGAAAGTAGAGAGAGGTCGTATGCTGGTAGAACAGGAAGTGAGAAGGCCGCTGACTTGAGAGGATCACATCATCCTCCGACCTTCTCTATTCCTCCTATGCTCAAAGTTTGATCGATCAGAGTGTGTCTACAAACTGGCAAAGATCATAATGTGTCTCTGCAAACTAGCATACTGATCTGTTGTTTCTCCTCTAATAAAGGAATCCAATGTTTTCTTTGAAGGAGTAGATTCATCACACAGCAAGATAAACGTGTTTATGAAGAAATGGGCTCGGATTATTCGCAAGTAGATTGGGTGAGTTATGCTTGTGATCAATTTGAAGTAGACAGAAAATCATCCAGTAGGTACATTAATGCATTCTTGATTTTTGTCGGAAGTAATGTACCCCTATCACTACTTTTTTCTGCTATTTGCTCCGTTATTGCATGAGCAGTAGCCTATAGGGGGTTCAAGAATTCCTGAAGTGAAAGCTCATCCGAATGGCATACATGCTCCCAACTTGTTGTCATTGAAGATCGTAATTGTGAAGGTAAAGAGTCAATTTTCCATCGTATGTAGCAAATCCAGGGAAGCAGGGCCCAATCCGATTCTGAAGATGGAGGAGGCTCCCAGTCCCTCCAGGAATTAATGGCCAGGCCTGTCTCCCCCCTTCCAGAAGCCTTCCTCTTGCTTCACCACCTTCGCATCTTCCTTCATGTGCATCCCCAAGAAAAAAAAAAAAATTTGGCTTATGAATAAGCTACTTTAGCTACGTGTTCACATGCATTAGGCATAGTAGCAGCACAAGCACATACTCATAAGGACGTATCGGCACACATAGATATTCACAAAAACACACACACATAAAGATATATATAGAAGCACATTATGCTCACTGACTTGTATATATAAGGCCTCAATGTACACACACACACACACACATTCTATACACAAGAGGCCATAAACCATAACATAAATACATAAACACACACTGATATATAGACTCTCCTCTTTCTCACCAGTCATATTCTTTAGGATCTACACTCATCCCTTCTCATCTCTCAATGATGTTATTGGAAGAGAAAAAAGCCAAGCTTGATAATAGGCCCATTCCCAGGGCTCAATGTTCACATAGAAAAGATGAGACTTGCACATATCCTAGGTTTTACTACCAAAATGACGCTACTTATGATGCCCAAGACAAACACTAATTTGCGCTGATAACATAGTTCTTTGTTTGTAGGATAATAGGCAACCTTGTAGTGGACCTTGTTTTGAGATGTGCAAGTGATAAGTTGCTTGATACATCCTCTTTTAGAATGGGGGGAGAGGTAGGTCCTAGTCGTGAGAAAAAGTAGCCAAGACAACATGCTACTAGGTAGAGGAGAGGAGATGAAGACAAAGATGGGAGTGAGAAAATGTAGGATGGATGTGGATATGAGAGGTAGTTGGAGAGAGAGAGAGAGAGAGAGAGAGAGAGAGAGAGAGAGAGAGAGAGAGAGAATGAATGTGGATATGAGATGGAATTGTTGTGTGATTTTTCATGTGTACCGTAAGAGAGAAGGTGTATCTTATCATATATGTGTATGTCTATATGCAATTGTTGTGTTATTTTTTATATGTATCCATGAGAGAGAAGGTGTATCTTAGCATATATGTGTATGCATATATGTCCACATGCATAAGATTGACAAGAGTTGTGTGGGTGTGCTCACTTTGTGACTATGCTAAAAGAGGATCTCAACAATATTAAGCAGTAAATAATAGCATCATGAATTTAATTTTCTTTGTCTTTTATGCTCAGGTTGCATATTACAGCACCAAAAAGAGTGCCTAGCAAGAGAAAGGAATGTGTCTCACATCATAGTAACCATCAAGTTAGCATCAAGCTACATTCAGGAGATGTGCTCCCAACATGGATCATAGACCAAGAAGCATCATGATGTGTGAGACCTTTGGACACTTCTCCAAAGAAAAAAGGATGTGGTCCAAAAAGATGTGTGTTCATTGATGATGAAGCGCAAGTAGATGGGGACTCAAATACCATTGACGAGATTGCTGAGCAGACAAGTAGTCACTTATATGTTCATTTCATGTATATATCATTGTTGCTTATTGTTACTCATTGTTGTTTATCGTTATATATATAATTGCTTTGCTACTATTATTTTTTATTGTTGTTTATTAATGTCTATGTTTATAGAGACCAATGTGCACCACGAGGGTCTGGACGATAATGAAAATATGAGTGGTGACAATGCTCAAGGGGAGACCCAGGATGGAAAACAACAAAAGCACTCAAGGCACCTAGATAAGCAAGTCTCTCTAGGCTTGATGAAGGATATACTTAGCCAATTTTATGTCAAGAAGAGGATGTTGCCTCTCCTACCATGCCTCTTTGTAGATTGGTGGGTCATGAGGTAGTTAGATTTGCCACAGATGATGCTCAATGGTCGATTCCTTCCTTTGATTCTACTGGTTATCTAGAGACTATGGGACACTTCCTTGTGTCAGTTGCGGGTCCTAGAGGGTAGACCATACTTGTGACAACCAACAATCTAGATGGCCAGGGTTGGAATTGACATCAAAGAAATGAGGAGTTTGAGAGGGTTCTTGGGAGAGAATGGCAAGATCTTAGGGGCAAGAAGTTCTTGGTTTGGGATGGAAACCATAGGCTAAAACTATGGCAGAGACGCATCAAAGAAAGTAAGTAATCATTTATACTTTGTTCATTATACATGTAGGCATTGAATATATGTATCCTATTCTTATGTTATCCGATTTTCAATTACTCTGATAATGCTCAATTCTATATTTGTGTACGGTGTCAATTCATTGAGGTGCCAAAGGAGAAGAAGGAAGTAGAGCTACTACTCACATTGGATACCACCAATGCGTAAGTCTTCTTCCTTGAATTGTGCTCCTCATTATCATATTTATGGTTACATTCTCATATTATGCTTATGTTTGTTTCCAATAGTATTTCTAGGGTGTATGTTGCTCCAAATATTGCTCATGAGGTATACACGTTCCAAAAGTTTGGTACTGCAAACAAAGAATCCATTGTAGATAGATTGATTCTAGACATGAGGAAGTGGGCTAAGCTTGAGATGAGTATAGAGGGAAGGTATTATCATGGTGTTCCTCCATGGTATAACTCAGCTTGCAGTTTAATATCTCAGCTTATATGGAAGGTGCTCTTCTATCTCTAGCTATCTTGTATGGAATGTGCTTTTCTACCTCTAGCTATAATTTTATTTTTGTTTTGGCATGATAGGATGAATTCCATGGCTTTGTCTCAAAAGAAATTACGAAGGTTGAGTCTCTTGGTATAGATGAGGCAGAGAGAAAGAAATGATTAGATAAGTCTATAAGAGCGGAAGAGGAGCACCTTAAAGATAGGGGTTACAAGTACTTATGCATTGCCAATCTCCAAAATAGGGATTATTTCTTTAAGTTGTTATTTAGCCTAAGGTGGGATGATGTGAGCATGCTCAAGATCACAAGAGACAAGTTGTACTATCTTACAAGCTCAAAAACCTCTCCAGAAAGGTAATTTGTATTTATAAAGCAAGTTGTGCGCATGTTCCCTTTTTTCTTCAATGCTTTCTATTCATGCATGTTGTTGTGCATCGTAGGAAAAAAAATATTACTGCATCTTATGAATCTTATGAAGTCCCAATACCCTCACTTTGGTGATTACAAACTCTTTCGGGTTTACATGAAGAAAGAGACATATTGGGCTCATTTGCATTCGGAGGCAGTGCTACAGATCCAAAGGATACAAATAGAAAGTCCACAAGTGCCGGACTCATTTGAGGAGTTCAAACTTAACTTGAAGATTCATGTCATGTAGGTTGACACAATGCAATACATCCTTATTGCTTTCTTGAGACTTTTCTTAATGTATGTGTCAATGTTAAGTTTTTGTAAAATGTTTATAGGATTTTGTATGTCTCTTGGATGGAGTGAAGTCTTTAGACACTGCAGAGAAGATGATAGAGCTTGTGCATTCATCCAAATGTGTGGTTTATAGGTTTATTTAGATTGTTCTGCATGAGGAGTAATCATTTCTTCTCTTATGGTAAGTGCTTTGATCATTATGGAGCCACTTGGATCAAGAATGTTGCAGGTGGATACTACAGTGTGTAGAAGAGAAGATGTTGGATGCGGCTCCGAAATTCACAAATGAGTGGATTGATATCCATGATGAGAATACCATGTATTCTCCAACATTATGTGAGAGGAAATTGATAGCATGGGAGGCAAATGTTTGTCCTTGGTGGATCGATTACCCTGTGGGAGTTATCCCTAAGCAAGAGAAAGATTTGCATAAGAGTAAGTACTTCAACCCATATAAAGCGTCTCGTCACTTTTGTAGAATTACTTTTTATGCTCATGCATGAGGGTTTAAAGGTTGAATCATGCTTGTAGGGTTCATGGAGGAGGTTCCTACTCGTGATTCACTTGCCACACCCACCGCTACAGATGAGTAAGAAACTACAAGTATTAAGGGTGTAGAAGGAAGTACTTAGGTCGTTGAAGCTCACAAGGATACTACACAAACCACCCAAGGTACTCATGATAATGTGCAGGCTACTCAAGCTACCATTGGAGCCACTACTACACCTCTTGCTAGCACCGTTGACAAGAGAGGAAAAGGGCTTATGAACCAACCAAGCACCTCCACAGATCCACAGAGGAAAAATGTAATGCAATCCTTTATGATGCCCACTACCTCCTTTATTGTAGAGTCATCTATTGGCTTGAGAGAGTTGGGAGAGGTAACCCATAACTCGTTCAGTAGTAGGTGAGAAGCTCTTATGTTAACTTGAAATTCATTTTCTTTTTTTGGTGCCCATGAAGAAGACTTATATGTATGATAATTAAAAATATATTACTTGAAATAATTATCGTAGGGTTTCAGTATCAAACATACATTGATGCTTTGCTAGTGGATGGGACTCAAATTGATAGATTTTCCCTTGATAGATAAACACGGTGACCACATTTTGCAAGAACCTCAATTTACTTGTTGCATGGAGCATTGCATCATTGTTTACTTAGCATCAATGACTATGTGTTGTTTTTTTAATAGCATCAACAAGTTTTTTGCAACACAAAAGGCACATATTTATAGCAAAGATGGCATTCCATGTCGAGTGGTAGCTCAATTGATATTTGCACATTTTCCTATGAGCTTGCTTGTGGACGCTCTAGGTCTCGCTCCATTGGGTAAGCTACGTTTTCTCTCATACAAGGTTTACATCAAAATCACTTCCCATATGTTATGACCCTTGTGTTTCTTTTAGAGGACATGATATTCCCAACAATTTGGCCAATGAGGGATTGCTATTCAATATGTACTTGGCAAAGCATATAGGTGAGTTCATTGTGAATGCAACGAGATTGGGGCTTGTGCTTCACTGCACTTGGATGCTCATGTGTAATTCCAAGGCTTATTGACACCCTATTACTAGAGAGGTGGTAAGATAACAAAGTTGGATGCTTTAAACATATTGTTATATGTTGCAAAAAAGGTTTGTGTTTCATGCTTTAAATGTAAACTTGAATCACTTATTTTATTTCTACTCATGATATGTACTTGATCTTACTGTGTGTCTTTGGCATCAATAGAGAGGCTGAGGAGAAGATTTCAGAGAGGTTGTTTCCGATGTATTGTAGCTACGTGTTGGATGATTTGTCTTTCCCACAAATATTGATGGTGTCATTCTTAGAGGTGGGGCAGAGAGGTCTCATCTTTTTAATTGGTAAGTAGTTTTGTATGTTTTTGCTCTCAGGTTTCCTTGTATAGTTATTTCATTGTTTCTACTTGCATGGTCACAAATGTTTTGGATCTTAATTGATGATATGGTTAGGTGGTTATTGGCTACATTTACAGAGCGCTATGACTATGTTTTGGATGTATTTGCGGGATGTGGTGGTTTGGCATGGACCATCATAGAGGAGATGAGACACTGCATGCATCTAGAGCTAGATGACGTGCTCTATGGGGAATGTTTATCCACCCTTGTGTGTGGATTGGTGTTGTGCTGAGGGAGAGAGGGTTTTTTGAGAGACTCTAGACATCTCATTTTGTTGCTATATTTAGATGTTTATTATGTACTTCGTCATGTGACTTTAGTTTGATCTTTGAGTATGCTATGTGACTGTATGATTGGTGGGAGTATGCCATACAAACTTATTGCATTGTTTAGTCTGATATTATGCTTTGTGGTTGGTTGTGTTGACACCATATCATTCAACTATATTGTTAGCATGTGACTATATTGGTTTTTCCTTTCATTATCATTACTTTGCCTTAAATTTCACACGGAAGCCCAATTGAGGGTGGTTGATATATCATGTTGAAAAATGCTTGCTACCACAAAGGAAGCAATGCCCAAGAGAGATCACATGCATTAGGATATTTGATTTGGTTGGTTATGTTGAGAATATGTCACATTGGTCTTGTTTTCTTAATGTGTGTTCATGTAAATACAAATTGTCATACTATTTTAGCAATAATGAAGAATTACTATTGTATTTTTATATCACTTCATGTATATAGTTTGTATGACTATGAATCAGTAATCGTGCTATGAATGTATGTATGCAAACTATGTATGATTGGTATGTTGCACAAAAAAGCTCGAAAAAACAAGATTAATTGCAAAAGAATGAAAATGAAAGCTCACAAAAATAAAATCCCCCGAAAGAGGTAGTCAAGCAAAATATAAAACAATGTAATCTTGCCAAGTACCTGGAGAAAGTAGGGTAGGACATAGACCATAGTAAATGCACGAAATTTTTGAAGACCTTTGATGCCCAAAAGAACAGTGGTACGATAACAATCAGACATGGAGATACCACTAGAAGAGTGGAAGTTGAACTTAGCTTAGAAATCATGGAGAAGACTTTGGGGCTAGTGGACCAGGTGGAGGAGAGGCCGAAGAGAGATGTCTATGAGATGTTGGGAATGGACAAGAAGAAAATCTACATGAACGACGAGATCAGCATGGTTGATATTCCTGAGCCCATCACCATTAGTCTACAAGCAAAGATGGTCCACATCCTCTTCTCAAGCTAATGATATAATGTCCTCATGAGCAAAATAGTAGTACCCTTGCTAGAAAGCCTTGCAGAAAATGCACTGGATAAGATGAACTAGAATGCCTACATTTGAAAAAAAATCCATGCATTGGCAAATGTACTAGCAATAGCGCCAAAATGGTAGTAGGGGGAGAGTCTCTAGCTATAAACAATGGAGTTAGAGAGAAAAAAACCAACATCCAAGGCGTCAACCATAGGGTTCAGAGAGGTGATGATAGCTATAATCTATGAAGCCTTGGGGGAGGTGGATAGAGAAGAGGTAGTGGAGAAAACCCTTGAACAATCATTGATCCAAGAGGAACATCACTCCCCCACTCCAGTGAGCCCTCTCGCTTCATTCTCAGCAAGGGAATGAGGGGAAGGAATAATTCAACGGAGATTAATGGGAGAAGGAAAATCAAGCTGCTAAGGAGAAAGAAGTCAACTACCCCAATTAGCAGTGAGAGGAGCCTCAAGGAAACGATAATTAGTGAACAGCAGGGCTCAGAACCATCAAGCTAAGGAGAAAGAAGAAGGATCATATTGAAAATCCCTATTAGGAGAACTAGATCCACCACAGAAGAAAATAAAGAATTGCAAAGGATGGAAGAGGAATCTAGGAAAGTTGAAGAGGAGTGCATAAAGAAACAAGAGGAAGAGGAAGAAAGACTGAGACAAGAGGAGGAGAAGGAGAAGATAGCTTTGGCCATTAGAAGATTAGTGAAGCAACGCTCCTGATCTCAGGAGTTAGTATGATGAGCCCCATAATATGAGAGAATGTGCAAGAACAAGTGCTGTTGTGTAGAAGAGATAGAACAAAGACCAATGGTGGAAGGCAAGGGAAAGGCCCCTCTGCATGCAATCCCACTAGTCATGGTCACCCCAATAATCACCCCAATGCAAGGAACCACAGAAGGGGCAGTTAATGAAAGTAATGTCATGGCTTGGGTGTAGTATCTTGTAAGCAAAGTGCAAGAAATTGCACCTACATCAAGTGAGGAGTCCCACTTGTAGAAATTAAAAGGTCAACAGCAGTGATGCCAAATTGTGCCAAGGGCCAAAGGTACCCCACCTTGAAGTAACCTCTACTTCAGTGCCCTTGGCAATGCTCGACATAGAAGAGTATGACAAGCTGGTAAAAGAACTATAAAGCCAACTTAACAAGATGAATGAAGAAAAAAAGGGCACACTTGTTGAGCTGGAAGAAGAAAAGAATGCCTTTCCAACCTATAAGCTAGAAAAAATGAGGGTGATGACTATAATAAACAGTTAAATGATTGCATTAAAAGAGGCCTTAAAGGCAAGGCAAGATGAAGAAAGCCTAAAGACTTGTATGATGAAGAAAGAGGAACCATATGGCTCTAGAGGAAATGTTTGCCTTAAACTCTAGGAAAAATAGATGCATAGAGCTGGAAAATGAGGAGTTGAAGAGGCAAAGAGAGGGATCAAGAAAAGAGCTGTATACGAAATGCAAAAAGATGAAGAGGCCACAAAGAAGTTGGTGGAGCTATATAACCAACTTCAAGTAGCTCTCCATGAGCATGCAATCCTAAAGAAACAAGTAGAGTACCGAAACCAAGAAAAATAACAAATTAATATATTATGGTGAGAGCAAGAGTAGGTAATCACCCCTTTAGCCCAATACCAGAGTCAAGGTTTGGAGCAAATGAAAGAGAAGGCGGAAGAATGGGCAGCCAAGAATGATGATAGAATTAAAGACTTACCTTACCGAGACTGGCCCATTCAAAGAGTGAATGCATCATGGCGGAAAGCAAATTTGCAACAATAGAGATAGGGATGCTAGCACATCAAAAAGCCTTTCTAAACACAGTACTAAATGTAACCTAGTCAAGAGAGGAAGAGACAATTGAGGAAGTCAAAAGAAAATTAGAGCTGGCAAGGAGAGCTCTTATGCATGGACTCCATGCCAAAGTGTCCAAATCTAACACTAGCATAGGAGTGGAGGAGCAAAGAGTCCATTTGATCATAGCTAGATTAACCATTCAATAACTCAAATTTCCAGGGTTTGTGGAGCTAGAGTAATGAGCATAGTCTCTCCTTGAAGAGCCAAGGGAGAAGATCCATAAAGAGTGTTATAAGATCCGAGATACATGCTCGACCTTCTTATATACTTAAAAGATATATGGTGAATATTATGCTAATGCAGAGAGAGAACAGATGAGAGAAAAGAAAGATGTAGAGAGAAAGAGAGAGAGATTGAGAGATTGACAGCACACTAGGGATTGGAAGATGGGCCATTCCCTCCCCCTTGTGGAGTTATATTATTGACAAGGAGCAAGCTCCTCTATTACATATAAGCCAGTTCTTAACTTGTAGATCTTGGGAACAAGATCATAGTTCCTTGAACGGTATACAACCAGCTAACACTTGCACAACTTAAAAGTTGACACCTTTTGATCCTTCTTGAATCTCTCCTTCTTCTCTCCTACACAATATGTGTAGGGCTCTCTTTTTGGTGCTTGATTTCAATAGAGCTTCTGCAGCACTTTATGAGACTTGAACCGCCTTCTCTCCTCCTCTTTCATGCAAGCAAAGTGATGCTTCCTTCACCTCCTCCACACCCAAGGAGACCTCCCTTTTATAGGCTTCAAGAGCTTCTCTTCTTGGAGAGACACTTGAGTGCTAAGATTGGAAAGGTTGATCTTCATGCAAGATGTGGCTGTTCCAAGACCTACACTGTAGCACCAATTTTGAAATATCTCTCTGTGTGTTGCTCGGATGAAAAAACATCCAACACAAAATTTATAGATATCGCCGTTCTGGTAACTTTAATTGGCCATTTTTAGAGATCGGCTTTCTATCACGAGATATTTGAAAAATGGATTCACCATGTCTATTTTAAGAAAAATAACTTTTTAAACTATATTTTTAACTTATGGTCCATGAAACCACCTTGAGCCATAGATAGGGAGAGTTCATTAGATTGCCTTGGGCGTCAACCTTAAGATTGACTTCCATACAAAATGTTGTGTTATCTTAGATCTTAGAAAGAGAAAATTACTTCTCTCCTCACTTCCAAATGATCACGTCTCTCATCTTTCTTAATGAGAGAATTACCTCTCTTGTCTTTCTTAGTGAAATAATTACTTCTCTCCTTAATTCATTAAGAGAGAAAAGACCTTAAACCTTGACTTGTAAGGGAGAGGATAACCCCAAATGAATGCAATGCTCATTACACACAAGTAAACGTTCCCAAGCATCCTCGGATGCACACATAAATACATATACACAATGCTAATGCACTTCCTCTTCTTAGAACTCAATCCACCTTCATGTAGGTGTAACTCCTTGGTTCTTGTGTACACTCTTACACTTGGTAGACACTTCCGTCCTCCTTCATAACTTGTACTGCTTGTACAGATATCCCCGTCATAGTGCTTTGATCACCCCATTAAGTGATACACTAAGAATACTGGTCTCTAAATGGTCTCATAGCCATGCTAAATCATCATCAACACTTAAAGAAAAGTGAGTCATTAATTTACACAATGTATTTCATGTTAGTCTTCAGAAAGCTTATGTGGAAAATCAAGATCATATTCTTGATGACCAACAAACCATAATGCCTAGTCAAGGAGCCCTTGAACTCTAGCATGATAATATTCTAGATGTAAAAGAGAAACCTCTGAGAAATAGAACCATTAGAGAATATCTTATCCAGTGGAAAGACTATCCTGAGGAGGATGCCACCTGGATAGAAGAGACTACTCTAGAAAAATAGTTTCCCTAGTTCTTTTTGAGATGTGGACATCTCGATTCCTCTAAGGAAGAGAGGATGCAATATTCATGCCACCACATCACTTCATATCAAGAAACTAATTCATGCTTGAGGCATTTTAAAATTTACTCGTTAAGTTGCCAAGTAAGTGATCGCACATAATTTTCTTGATATCGAGTCTCGTATTAAATCAATTCCGTAATTCGATATGAGAAGACACCTCAATGTTCCCAGCTAATAAAGGAAAGATACCTCCATAAATAATATTACGACTGCTTAATCATATAATTTTTCATGCATTATATTTGATTTGGCATTCTCGATTCCATTTGATGCATCAAGGATCGCATTGATTTCATAACCACAAGACAATTCACAAAAGCCTCAATCGATAGATGAAGAACGCACAAGAACGAGCATGATATTGAGTAAGCTAAGTATCACAGAGTATGACATGACTTTATATACTAGATAAGTCAACTATGCCAAAAACCACTAAAAGAAGTTGTTTTAAAGATAAAAATACGTTTTTTTTAATCGACCAAAATACATGACGTTTTTAATCCCTAAAGGAAGAGAAAGCATTAAATAATCATCACCATCCAACATGTAAGCAATCAAAATGAATATTTAATAAACCAAAATACATGACGTTTTTAATGCCTAGAGGAAGAGAAATCATTAAATAATCATCACCATCCAACACGTAAGCAATCAAAATGAATATTTAATAAAGCTCAATTGGCTCTTGACACAACTAGCCAAATGAATCAGTCGAGTGCATACTCTCTCTCATGCCTATAAATACACCTCCTCTCCTTCATTAAAAAAAAGCAAGAATGAAGACCTCCAAATGATGGAAATTTTTATCTAGTTCTCTTATCCATTGAAGCTTTGATTCTTGATAGAGAAAAATACCCTCCTCTCCTTCACGTCACGACTGAGAGAGAGAGAGAGAGAGAGAGAAATTCATAGGCCATCACATTGTGGAAATTGGAGAGCAAGAGAGTGTGGGAGAGAGATATGCCTTCTCAAACATCAGGGGTAGAGGCCATTTTGATCCTCCTTGCTAACTTCTACCTCATTTTCATTTTCTCTAGCCCTTGTTATGCCTTCATCCCATACGATCATATTGCTAAGTGAAATGTTGGTGAAATTTTTCGAAGCGACCACCAACTCTCCTTGAACTACCACGCCAATTTGGCCTGACATCCAATAGCTCCACAAGGTCGCAGAATTTAAAAAGCACATCTAAAGCAAGGAATGCAACCAACGGAGAAAATGACATGGAAGGAATTGGCGAGAAATGCATATGAAGTGCTGCTTAGGAAAATAACCTAAGTAATATAACAATTAAATATTCAATGAAAAGACTCTTTCACTTAGAAAAGGATTATATGCCAGTCATTAAGAAAATATTTTAGTTATGGTTTATTATGCGATATTTATTGTTATTTAATTAAAGATGCATGTGATTATAATAACAGAAAAATTATAGACATTGTTAGAGAAGGGAATATTTTATATTTTTTCTTGAAAGAGACTATCTCTATTTCATTTTGCTAATGATAAATAGACGCATATGGATTTTGTAATAATTTATGGAAATTTATTTAGATAATATCATGAAATTGTCAATGCATTAAATTAATAAAAATTTGCATAGAAAAATATATACTAGATACGCATAAATTAAGTGCATGGAAATATAATTCGATGTCTGAAAGATGAAAGAAAATTTACATTTATGATTTTGTATTGTCTAAAATAAAATATTTAGAAAAACAATCAGCATTGTACTTAGGACATAGCTAAATGAAAATTGATCTTTCTAGATAATGTTTGTGGAGGTGATCAACCGCCGAGACCCACAAACCACTTATTGCTTCAAGCGTTCCAAGTCAAGTACTAATGGCTACCTCTCACATAGCCGATGCGTCATCCATCTCTACAGGTATAGTGAGCTTACCTCCTCTCCCGAGCACTCCGATAGCTCCACGATCCAAATGCAAGCTTCCATCCTCAAGCTCCCCGCTCCAAGCTCCATTGCCACAAGCAAGACAAGAGAAAAGAAGAGAAGAGAAGAGAAGAAGAGAAGAGAAGAAGAGAGGAGAAGATGGAAAGCTTCTTCTCCCCGGTCCCTCACCCTCACACTCTCGCACTCCCTCTCTCAAGCACAAGCTCAAGCAAGTAAGAACAAGAAGAAGAAGAAGAAGAAGAGGAGAGCCACTTTTGGTCACACACAAGAATGACCTTCTCATTCACTTTTCAACTTTATATACAAAACCCTAAATTCCTTTTTGGGCGGTCATCCCCTTATCCTCTTTTTTACATGGCCGTCCGTGGCCTAAGCCCTTTTTCCCATTGTCCTCCTATCTTCCTAGCTTCCCTCCTACCGCCCATCTACCTTTACAAATTACACGGGTGAGAGCCCGACACTCTTAAAATAAATCATGGTGTGCCTTGCACTTTTTTACGAAAGTATTGACTCACGCTTTTTCTCGTGTGCCTTTTTCCTTGATTTAAGACTTTTCTGCACTTCTTGTATTTCCAGATTCTTCTTGATGCGCCTTTTTCTTTTGTTTTACTTTTTCCTTGGTCTCGTCTTCTGCTTTAGATTTTTCAACTTTTCCACCTTGTTCGTTTGAGGGTTAACATTACCCCCTCCTAGACGAGTGCTAGTCCCATGGCACTCACCGTCGTAGGTAGCAGACTTTGGCATGCATCGAAGACGTGGTTGAAAGAGATTGTTGTGGTTTTCCGTGGAGGAGTTTTGGTGGTGGTGTGGATGAAGGTCGTTGGGGACATGTTGTTGGCCTGATCGGCAGGTGATAGGGTTGTTGAAGTTGGTGATAGGGCTAGTTTTTGTTACGAGTTACACTCATGGCTGGCACATGTGTTGATGTTCTGGGGATTCGGTGGGCGATGATTCTTTGATGGGCTTGCAGAATTCAAATTTGAGTGTCGAATGAAGAGTGAACGACATTTCCTTGGAGTCTTCAATACCTGAAATTGAAAACCTCTCATACGTGGTCTCTCCCTGGGGATAGTGCTAGTCTTCTTATCAGTCGTGCACAAGACGTAGTTTGATTAGATTGGGAGACAGGTCAAACTCTAAGCAAGCTGAGAGTATTGTCCTGTACTTGAGGACCCAAACTGTGTATATATTTTGGTGTAGATATTATGTGAGTGCTCATGCATACTTAGATATTACGTAGTTAGAAAACCGCGGGTCTGGTTCCTCATAACATGTGGATGAAGCAAAGTTGTCCATGTTGAGGAGTACACATGAAGGTGTATGAGACATCCTTTGTGTTGTGATAGCACAATGTAGCATAATTGAACACATTGACACCAAACGTTTGGTAGTTGGTAGCTACTGGGCTCACTCAAAAAGTACGGTATACTTTTCATGGCCATTTGTGCAGTGCTTACCACAATCGATTACAATGATACTAAGGTGGAGTGCAAAAAGGAACCATGCAATTGGGTCAGGGTGACAGGTCTAACCATAGGCGAGACAAGCTCCCTAGGTATGTCCTGCCCTTGATGTGCCATGTGAATGATTGTGGGGATGTGTAGAGGGCTAGGGAACTAGGAGCCAGTCAACCAAGGTCACTGGGCAGACCTAATTTGAGGACCCCTAGGTGTCGTGCTATGATTGTGAGTTCTTTTTTTTGTTTCTTTCTTTCTTTTCTTTTCTTTTCTTTTTGTTTTTTCTTTTTCTTTCTCTTTTCCTTTTTTTCTTCTCTTTTCTTTTTTGTTTTCTCTTTTTTTAATAATAAGAATAACATGAGTACAACCATTGCAATACGTTGAGGCTATCAGCCTTTCAATTGGATTGGGAAATGTCAAGGTTCAAAGGCTATGAAAATGGATATTACAATGATGATTGTGTCCTAGCCTCGTTGTTAGAGGAAAAATTGTTGAGATGGGGAGATACACTGGGGATTTTGCAAAACCTCTTTGTAACGTGTGATGTTGGTACAATTGAGGTAATAGCTGTCATGAGTGCCAGGTGTAGAGTTTGACCCAGAAAGAGAGAGTGGCTACCACACTGATCATGCTTTGGGCCATACGATGTGGGCGATTGGAAAAGGGTGATCTTAGCTTTCGATAGTGAAGCTTCTACCATGGCTCTTTGTGAGGTTGGTGGTCTTGCAGTGACTTAGGCATTGAACACTTTCGTATAAAAACATGTGTCATCTTGCATCCACTTACTGCTTCGTGAGAGTATATGCAAGTCACATGCGTCAATTATAATGAATAGATGCAATGCAAAAAGATATTACTTTATCAAAATCCTATGGTGCTAACTGTGATGCATATCATCGGTGCTTGTTAAAGACATGGCATGTATTAGTAGTAGATAAGGGAGGTTTGTACAGTTGGGGAGCCTGCCCCTTTAACCACTTAAGGACAAAAAGTTATGGCAAGATGGCATCTGCTAAGCTGCTTATACCACATAGGGCTATTCTATTTGTATGAGAGGTGGGGTGAGTTTGGGTACTCAGGCGACTAGGGCTGTGCCAGTGATGAGCTCCTGGCAATCTGGGCAGGGAAGACGTCGGCTTGGACCCAAATGGTGTAGTCCCTGGCCGCCTCGGTCTCAAGAATACTCCAAAACAATTCGTTAATTTCATTCTTGACTCGACCTTCCTTCTCCTCTTTTGAGCACCTGATGCTCGAGCGTCTAGGGAGGTTCTGCAGGGTGGGGGTTGCCACCCCCCGGGCGTTTCCTTGAGTCTTTGTCCTCCTAGGTTGGGGGGTTTTCGGCCTGTATCCTAGGCAGTGTCGCTTGGGGCCTCGTCTCGGTGCATACCTCTTTAGGATAGGCATGTAGCACTCTAGTGGAGGAGCTTGTGTCGTATGCTCCCTTCAACAATAGAGAGCTTCCTTGCATGCCAGCTGCATTGTGTGCTCCTCCATGACGGCTACTGTGAAGGAAACTTGTAAAAAGTGAACCAAATGTTAGGCCCTGAGCCAGGATAGAGCATGGAAGGGATTAAACAGTGGATTATCAAGCGCATATAACGAGGGGGGGTGAGGTGAGGCATGCAGTGTTTGTAGTAGAGGGATGACCCCCGTGATGATGTTCGTCCTGCCTCAACATTGGGGCGTATTTCGGCCAGTAGCAGATCTTAGCTTATGCCAAGTTGCATGGACTAGATGTGATGGAAGGGGATAGGGCTCATCCTTAAAAGAGTAGATCAAAAACGGGGGAAAGCCTGTAGAAGGGGATGGCACCCCATCTACACCCTCAGAGACGTTGGTCAGGGCTTCCCATGATGGCAATGAGGAGTGCATGTCCTCCACTTGGAGGTGGAAATGGCCACCCAACTTCTAGACGTGTGGTGAGAGGGGGACATGAGGAGTTCAGCCTATCAGGCCCCCCGACTTTTCATCTTGTGCTTGATTATCATTGCTTGTGTGTGTTGCTATTATCTATACACAGTCACAACACCCATTGTTTTATTTTTGTACACATTTATGAATCCATGTCACTTTGTGAGGATAAAAACCAATTAAAAAACTCAAGATTGTACTGGAGTGTGGCACATGCATCCAGTACTCGTGGCAGCCTACTCAACAACATCAGATATTTTGCAACATCGAGTAGCATGGTACCTTGTCCGAGTCTACTTGCAACATGTAGCTCCTCCTTAATGAGAACCTTATCAGTCAAAGAGTTCTCTTGGTTAGTTCCGGTTAAATCCATACCCCGAATGGCAATCAATACTCGAAGGGAAGTTGGTACCACATAGGTTGGGTCTCTTTGAGACCGCCATTTGGCCAATTTCTCCTCTGAGACTCTGGGCTCCTAGGGCCATTGTAACACGGTTTTCAAACCAATGTTTTTCAAATTGACTTCGACCCTATGATTGTAGCTTTAGTTGCTCTATCTCTAAGAGATTTGGTTGGCAAAGCAGTTCATTGAATGTCACAGTTAAGCGTAGCTCGTCAGCTTCCTCGTCAGAGATGAGTTGCATGTATTCATATAGGAGCTTGTCATAGTGTTCGTTAAGATATTCTTGCTCTTCCTAGGATAGTGGATATGGCAAGTATTCCTCAAGCTGCTCCCTAGGGAATGTGCCCATGTCTACAAGGACATAGACACGTGCGAATAATTTGAGTTTAGCATCCCACTCAGTCAAGCACTCTGTGATACTTTTATGTTCTATGAGGGCTTGATCAGTTGCTATCTCTTGCAAGGTTCTGGGAGTTTTTCTCGGCTTAAGCATGGCTAGGGGGGTCAGGTCTAGATGAGCAAGATTGGTCAATGCTAGGATTGCTTCTATCCTTGAGGTTTTTGTGTTTCTCCTGAGGCTTTGTTGCTATTGCGTTATGGTTCTCCTCGGATGTGACTGGTATAGTTTTGTCACCCTGTTGTGGCAGTGTTGTATCCACTCTTGATTGGTCAATGCAAGTTTGTTGTTGGTGGATTGAGTATTGCAAGCAACCGTTCATGGTAATGGTTGCTTTGACTTATCAGAGCACATGGATGTGTCTGAGGTTTCACCACTGGTAGGAGAGATGGCAATGGGTTCATTCGTGGGTGGACTCGATGCTTTATTTCTTAGCTCTTCAGCACTCTTGATCTCAATATTCTTGGGGTTTACAACCACTTGCAACTACCGTTGTTGTCTCCGTTCTTTTCTCTTCTTTTTCTTAGGCAATTGAGGTGTATCCCTTGAGGACTCAGGACCTTGAAGTAGGTCAGTCGTTGAAGTGCTTGGTTGGCCCTCAACATTCTCTTTCTCTAGTGTGTCCTTATGGAACCTAGCTGCGGCTTGTTGAACTGCCTCATTAGATTGTGAGGGTGCAACTGCCTCTCTTTGTGGCGAGTCTAGTTCTTTGGCCAATTCTCTTTTGTTTAGCCCCTCATCCAATTGCATCAACAGTTGCTTTTGGTTGGGGGGTGTTTGCTCTAGGTTCTTGCCCTTACCCATCAGAACATGCCTCCATTGCTTCTTATTAGTGCAAGTGTTGTGTTTAGAGCTACTTTTCTCTTGATCAGGAGGTTTGGATGTCTCTAACGTAGAACCAAGAGATAGTCTAAGATTCTTGTCAAGTAAGCTTGGATGAAACCAGCTGAAGAAGTCAAGGTTATATTGATGGGAAGCATAGAGATCTAGGATTTCAAGGTATTGAGTGAGGCAAAAGACATATGCACTAACATCAAGAACCATGCTCCCTGCTCCTAGACTACTAGCTACGTGTAGATCTTCTTCTAGAAGCAATTTATCATACAAGGGATGTTTTTGGGCAGTGGTAAAAAGTTGGACCTCATGGACTACTGCCAACACTCATAATGAGGTTGGAGCAATGTACATGGGATCATGTATTAATGTCCAAAGGGATTTCCTTTGCTCAGTGAGTGTCATCAGTCGGTGGCCAATTTTGGCTGCCAGACTCTAATTGGAGTACCATTTCTGTACAAAGTTGCCTTGTCCTTTCCCTTTTCGTTTGATTGTTTTGAGCATTTCCTTGTTTGTCTCGCATTGGGCAGTATAGAGTGAAGGTATCAAGCGCAAATCTCTAGCTATGGCCTTTGGGATGTCCTTTATGACTTCCTTAGTAATAGCTTCATAGTGGGAGATAATATGTTGTTGCTCATTCCAAGTCAGGGGTTCGGCTATGAGATTCGTGTGCTCTAGTGTTGGCCTTCCCATGTCCACATGGATGTACGCACGTGTGATGGTTGTCAGCTTATAATCAAGCTTCATCATGCACTTCATCTTTGGTTCATTGGTCAGATGTACCATCTCCTTGGCCAAATCTTCGAGAGATTTCTCCTCAAGCCTAGGCTATAGGTGCTTTGGCAGTGCTCTCGATATCAAGGATGTTGGTTGTGACACCTCTTCCACCGGTGAATAGCTAAGGACACATTCCACAAGGGGCATTGTCATGGCCAAAGGCTATGACTGCTGTGATTCCTGATTGGAAGTAGTAACGGCTAGTTCAACGGACTAGCCACTATTGGTAGGCTACAGTGTCAAGTCCTTAAGCAGATCAGAAGTGGCCATGTCTTTTGTTGCCCTTTTCCCATTCACCTGTGTAGATCGAGTATTAGTTCAGCTAGTCACGATGGATTGCACAGGCATATCCTTAGGCTAAGAGATAAGGGTGGTGTCATGTCCTGCATTTTGGACATTTGGAATCTCAGATGGAGATAGAGATGGGGATTGTGCAACTACACTTAACGACTATTGTTGTGCTTCCTGTTTCCATTTAGGGAAAGAGGGTGTAGGAGACTTGGGACTCCAAAGTGGCTTTGACAATGGCTGGACAATTTGCTCATGGATGTTAGATGATTCTATCATTTGCTTTGTTAAGCAATTAGCCTTACCATGGGCAATGTTGTGCCTATGATGCTTGTTATCCTCTTGGGAAATCAAAGGCTCCTTGGGCACTAGTGTCTTTTTTGCACACTCAATGGATATATATGATATTCACTTGTTAAGCACGCTAGGCTGAGGATCTACCCGTCAAATAGTACTGTTTGGTTTCTTGATTTTCATGAGGTGCTCAGTCACTCCAGCCTTGTTACGTAAAGACTTGGATTTTCATCTATATTTCCTCCTTCGCTTCTTTGCTTTTGACACGATCTGGCCTTCAGCTAATAGAGGTGATTTACCAAGGGACTTTTCTACCCAAATCCATCAGTTACCTGCATAATACCCTTGAGCACATAGCAATGCTCTGAATATCCATCGCGGCATTGTGCTAGCTCTCCATCGATGCCTTCGTCTGTGAGGCTTGGTCTTTTTTTGTGGTCTTCTACGATATTTGTAAGTCCAAAGCATGTCCTTGGCATTGTCTCCTGACCTTCTTGTTTCAAGCATGGCCTCGCTCACACTGGTTCTCTTTGTTCAACATGCACTTCTATCAACTCTTTCAACAAGTCCCTGCTCTCATTACTAGACTTTCCTGGTATGTTAGAATGTTACGTCCTTCCCTCGAGGTTTGATGAGGTCACATTTGCTAAAGGTTGTGATTACCCTCACCCCCGATAGCGTCAAGTGTATCCTCTGTGCTACATAATTAGCCTCACACTTCATCGCCTTTTTGAAGGGTCATCCTAGGAGGGTTTCGTTTCCACAATTAGCGCTATTTGGAGGAACATGAAATAGGATAGGCAAGATTTCAATTTCAATAGTTATAAGGATTTTGCACTTCCCTATAAGTACTTCTGGGTATCCCCCATAAGGATCAAGAGTCGCATCAGTTGGTGTAAGCTTTGGTTGGCCTAATAGGGTCCATGTTTTATAGGTCAAGATATTAAAATTAGCTCCTTCATCTATGAGAGCATCGACACAATGCTCCCTTTTTGCAGTGAGTTTGACCCTAAGATAAGCGGGCAGTACTATGTCTTCATCTCCCAGGTCTTGGCTCATTAATTTAAGCCTTTTAACAAATGCCCTTGAGTCCCTAGCTGCACGACTAGATGTGGATTCTCCACTGATGTCTTGGATCATCAATGCACTGCTATTCAAGGTGCATCTATCATCTGGACTGTCATATCTAGTCATCCTTGTAGTTGTATCTTGATGTTATTGCTTTCCACTTTGACCAGATGCAGTCCAAATGCAACACATACGTATTTTTGTAGTGTGGCCTTTTGGCCCCTGTTTGCTGGATTGGCCCATTGAGGTTCTAGGGTCTCTATTTGTCTTTGTTTAGGTATGGGCTTTTGGTTTCTCTTTTGCAAGTGAGAATCCATACTTGTGTAGAGCCGTTAATAGACCAGGATCTAATTTGGAGAACCTATCATGGTGCGCATTTCTCTCCACCCTATTTGGGGCGGGCCGAATGGCAACTTGTCTGAGTGGGGTTCGACTAAATGGCAACTTGTCCGAGTGGGTTTGGAAGCCGAGTCGGCAAGGCCGAGGGCCGAATATCAAGTTAGTCCGAATGCTTGATTCGAACGGGTCGAGTAGAGGGCGTCTGAGCAAGATGGGCCGAATGGTTGATTCGACTGGCAGGCCGAGGGTCAATTCTGGGATCCGGCCCAAAATCACAGTCATTCGGACGGACCGAACGCGGTGCGAATTTGGTTGTCACAACAATAAATCACATGATATAGGTCACGGCCTGTTGCACGCACCTCCGGATCAAAGCTATGGGTGGAGGGGAAGAGTTGTATATACCTGCAATAGCAAATAAACTCCTATTATAGAATCCGAGATGCACACTTGAATTTCTTATATATTTAAAATATATATGGCAAATATTATATTGGCACAGAGGGAGAATAGATGAGAGAAAAGAAAGATGTAGAGAGAGAGAGGTAGAGAAATTGGCAACACACTAGGGACTGGAAGATGAGCCAATCCCCCCCCCCCTTCCTTGTGGAGTTATATTATTGACAAGGAGGAAGCTCCTCCATTACACATAAGCCAGTTCTTACTTGTAGATCTTGGAAACAATATCACGATTCCTTACACGGTATACAATCGGCTAACACTTGCACAACTTGGAAGTTGGCACCTTTTGATCCTTCTTGAGTCTCCTTCTCTCCTACACAATTTGTGTAGGGCTCTCCTCTTGGCACTTGATTTCAACAGAGCTTCCGTAGCACTTGCACCTTCTCTTCTCCTCTTGGAACTTGATTTCAGCAAAGCTTCCGCAGCACTTGATTTCAGCAGGGCTTCCGCAACACTTGCATCTTCTCTTCTCCTCTTGGATACATGCAAAGTGATGCTTCCTTCACCTCTCCCTTACACCCAAGGAGAGCCTCCTCTTTTATAGGCTTTCAAGAGCTTCTCTTCTTGGAGAGAGAGTTGAGTTGATCTTCATGCAAGATGTGGTTATTCCACTCTGCAACACTAATTTCAAGATATCTCTTTGTGCATTGTTTGGATGAAAAAACATCCAACACGAAAGTTGTAGATCTCATTGTTTCCGATAACCCATGCAGCCGCCCGTTTTTAGAGATCGTTTTTCTATTGTAATATATTTTTTTAATGGATTTTTCAAAAAATAGCTTTTTAAACTATACTCTTAACTTGTGGTCTGTGCAACCACCTTGAGTCATAGATAAGGAGAGTTCATTAGATTGCCTTGGGCATCAACCTTAAGATTGAATTCCACACAAAAGCTTGTATCATTTTAGACCTTAGAAAGAGAAAATAACTTCTCTCCTCACTTCCAGAGGATCACGTCTCTGGTCTTTCTTAATGAAAGAAAAGACCTTAAACCTTGACTTGTAGGGGAGAGGATGACCCCAAATGAATGCAATGCTCATTACACACAACTAAATATTCCCAGGTGTCCCTGCATGCACACATAAATATATATACACAATGCTAATGTACTTCCTCTTCTTAGAACTCAATCCATCTTCATTTATATGTAACTCCTTGGTTCTTGTGTACACTCTTACACTTGGCTGACACTTCTTTCCCCCTTCATAACTTGTACTGCATGTACTAGATATCCCTCTAACAATGCTCTGATCACCCCATTAAGTGATGCACTAGGAATACTGGTCTCTAAATTGTCTCATGGCCATGCTAGATCATCATCGACACTTAAAGAAAAGTGAGTCATTAATTTGTTGACATGAATAGAGAATGTGTAATAAGTAATCAATTTAGTGACAACTCCAAAAATGCAAATCAGCAAACGAATCAAACCCTTATGTCCTGTTATGACAACAGAAATCCTATTGCTTGTTTTTGTTCTTTTTCTTTGTTTTTTCCTATCCTAATGCATACAAATCACAAAGAAATTACCTACACTACTCCAACATGCATTTCCAAGTCCAAAAACCAAAAATCTACTTGCTAAGAAGATCGAATGCCTCTTCAAACTCCCTCACTTCCTACCTATCTACCTCAAGCACCGGTTTGGGGAAAACCCTACTTTAATGCTCGATTTGAACCACGCAAGCGCTCAAGGCTTGAATCCGTTGGTCCCGAAAATAGAATCAAAATGTGGAGGCGATCAACCGCCGAGACCCACGGACCGCTTATTGCTTCAAGCGTTCCAAGCCGACGAGCACTAATGGCTACCTCTCACATAGTCGACGCGCTATCCATATCTACGGGTGTAGTGAGCTTACCTCCATGCCCGATCGAGTTACCTCCTCTGTCGAGCACTTTGATAGCTCCACGATCCAAGTGCAAGCTTCAAGCAAGCTCCATCCTCAAGCTCCCCACTCCAAGCTCCATTGCTGCGAGCAAGACAAGAGAAAAGAAGAGAAGAGAAGAAGAGAGGAGAAGATGGAGAGCTTCTCCTCCCTAGTCCCTCACCCTCACACACTCACACTCTCACACTCCCTCTCTCAAGCACAAGCTCAAGCAAGCAAGAACAAGAAGAAGAAGAAGAAGAAGAAGAAGAGGAGAGCCACTTTTGGCCACACACAAGAATGAGCTTCTCATTTACTTTTCAACTTTATATACAAAACCCTAAATCCATTTTTGGGTGGTCATGCCCTTATCTCCTTTTTTACATGGTTGGTCGTGGCCTAGGCCCTTTTTCCCATTGTTTTCCTGTCTTCCTAGCTTCCTTCCTACCGCCCATCTACCTTTACAAATTGCACGGGTGAGAGCTCGTCGGCACTCTTAAAATAAATCATGGTGCGCCTTACACTTTTTTACAAAAGTATTGACTCGCACTTTTTCTCGTATGCCTTTTTTCTTGATTTAGGACTTTTCTACACTTCTTGTGTTTCCAGATTCTTCTTGGTGCACCTTCGTCTTTTGTTTTACTTTTGCCTTAGTCTTGTCTTCTGCTTTAGATTTTTCAACTTTTCCACCTTCTTCGTTTGAGGGTTAACAACGTTGAAAGTTTAGCAAATGGTTAGACATTGTCGATTAAGCTATAGAATATGAGTAGAATAAAATTAAAAAAATTTACTAAAAGCACACACAATGTTAATATCAATTATTATATTAGCGAGAGCATCAATGTCATGAGTTGACCCACGTATGAATCAAGATAAAACCTAACCTAAAATATCGAGAATGTTGAAGCAAAAGCAACTATGAAATACTCGACAACCCTAAACTAATAGAATAAGGAAATTAAATAAATATCAAAAGTTTGTAGGACTTGTTGAACATTGATAAGAATTTTTCGATACGAATTCTAAAGTCTAAACAGACTTGAAAAAGCATTTGAGCATGGCAGCGCATGAATTGTTTGCCATAGGCATAAATGCCCATATTATCTTTTAGAGCAGAAATACCAAATTTTTCATAAGGATAAAATAGACTTCTCATAATTAATCAGATTCGCAAAATAACCTGCAAATCCCGAAAAAGAGTTGCAAGTAGGAAGCGAAACCCTAAGAATAAGGTGGGACCTTAAAAGAGAAACCCTAGATTTGGGTGGGGCTGCTTCCTATGCTAAAAATACCTGCTGCTGTTTCTTTTTTATTTGTGCACGCATTGATGGTTGCACAGGAAAGATTTATTATGCTTGCAATTAGATTTGACTGTAAATATATAATCAGGATAAGAAGAGAAAAGATCACACTATGCCTTCCCCACGGCTAGATGTGAAAGCCTACTCCAAGGGGGATTGTTTTGTATCGCTACAAGGAGCTTTGGACTAGCCCCAATGGTAAGAGGTTGCTCGGTGAGAAATCTATTAGGCAGGAGGAGGCGGGAGTGCTAGAGGGGCTGTGGCCATAAATCTCTTGATCGCTCCTAGAAACTCTGTAACCCTCACATGAATTAGGATAGGATCATGGAGTCCCTAATGCTAGTAAAGGGACAAAAATCTTGGAGGGTTTCGTTTCTTCTGCACAGACAGAATGGATTTTTTGGTGAACGGAGATTTATCTTCTTTGTAGGTAGAAGGGGAAAATCATTGCAAATATTTTTTTGAAATATGTTTTTACAAAAGATGGTTTTCTCTGTCTTTGTGTTGTGCCCTAAAATTACACGAAGGAACATGTGATAACGGGTTAATTAACGAAGCTGCTTTTATATGCCATAACTTAATGTGATAGGTAATTAGAAAACTAAAGAAAACCATTTGTGGGAAGTGGGTGGGCAAGATCCTTGATGGATCCGTCCTATGGATGGGTGGAAGCTTCTCTCAAGAGATTGAACAAAACGTCAATTAGGAAAAACTAGGCAGAGCTTAGCGTTGACTTACCTAGGGTCATGTCTTAAAACCCTGATCATTCTACCCATTGCTTCAACACTTGCCACAATTCAAGTTTTGCCTAAGCAATTCTCTTAGTGGAAATCTTATAGGAGGTGATATAAGCATGGTTAAGTAAATTCCAACCATCTTTCCCCCCTCTACTTCCTGAACTTGCTGCCAATGGTCTTGGGCAAGTTGTCTATTCGTGGCATCCATGTTTTGCATATGCAACTGTGCATTAGTGATGTTGCCTCTCCTACTCTCAAGTACCTGGGAGAGACTAGTGGACTCATGATAGATAGTTCATTAGTCTCATCCTCAATGATAGGTTCAGCATCTTGCAAGTGAGGTTGTGCTTCTTTTATCCATTCTTTGACCTTATCCATAGCCTTTAGTTACTACTTGGGGTCAGGGTGCTCTCCAACCTTATCACTTTCCTTCTCCCTCATCTTAGGAGTAGACATTTTTGATTATGTATCAGTAATCTTCTTTTCCTTTGTTAAAGTGGTCGTGCTCTTTTTCTTGAGTGTTACTTTTTCATTTGTCCTCGTTCTTCTCCTTTGTCGACTCTTCTTCCCTATAGAGGCTCCATCTAGGTCACTGGGTCCATGCAATGAGATACCAGCCTACGTCTTTGGGCTTGTGTCATGACATTTATGGGGATCAATGTGGCATCATTGCCAGGTGACTCAACATAAAAGAGTCCAAGTGGCACAGATGGTACGATTGCCGAACTAGTGAAGGGTTTTTGCCTACATTAATTGGCAAATAGGTGTGCGACTTTGCATTTGGCACACCTCAAGTTGGCCTTCTCTCCATTTGTTTGCTCTTTTTAGGGCAACTGGATGAGATATTCCCTAGATGACCACACGTCCAACATACTATGGGCCCTTAGTTCTAACCTCGTCCTAGGCCTCTACCTCTCCCTCTGCCTAAAGCCATGACGGCATAGGCCGAAAGTGCAGTATGGGATTTTCCTCCTTGTCATAAGAGAAGTAAGGGTTCACATATGAGTCTTCCTCCAATGGTTCTTCTACAAAGTGCACTAGAGCATCACTTGGTGGATGGGTCACTATAGGTCCTAGTGATCTAGGGATTTTTGTTTAGTTGATGTTGATCCTTGGAGTAGCCAGTTTTGAATCGTTAGGTGCTTGTAGAGCCAAAGAGGCTCCTCTTTCAAAGTAAGGCTGCCTAACTCCTAGATAGTATAAATGAGCATAAGGTTGCTAGTATGGCAGCCATCTTGGCAATCAACAGTGCATAGCATCATGCCCAAATCTTTCACAGTTGGCACAAGGGCTGGGATGTAGGATATCAGGACACTCAACTAGTAAGTGGTTCCCTCCACAATGCACACACTACACGTGATGTTGCACTTGCCTATCGCAATGAATCTTGTAGTCTAGTCAATTCTGAGCCATCACTTGGGTCTAGTCAATATCATTTCCTTTATCTTGCTTGCTAAGAGCTGATCATTCACTAAGTAATGCGGTTCTCTCAGCATTTCTAAATGTGTTGTTCCCTTGCTATGTAGACCTAGAGCCTCTCTCTTTGACCAAATCATCCACTCATATAGCCTCCTCAAAGACTCTTTCCAATGCATTCCCTTGCAGGTTCGAGTTGCTCATTAAGGCCTTATAGAGTTTTTATTTGCCTGCTTGATATTTGTCAAGTTGCTTTGCAACTATGGGTATCTTTGTTTAGCTCTTGGCATTAGCAATTATGCTAACAAGGCTGCCCCATTTTGCTTGACACTGGTATTGTCTAGCAATCGCTTCATGAATAGCTTACTCACTGTAAGGTTTGCTTCTAAGGCTCCATCTCTATCGGCATTTCCTCCCCTTCTATTTCTATGTGAGATGGCTAGGATCCTGTGGACCTCATTGAGCTCTCTCTCCAATGTAACTTTTAACTCCTTTGCTCCTGGCTATAGCTCTCTATGCGTTATAGTGCTATCCTTCCTGGTCTTCTCTCTTTCTCAAGGTTAGCTATGATATCGGCTATAGGTCTTCCATGATGTGTTATCCTTGTTTGATGGTCATACTACGTGATAAGTTGTCATATGTCATCCGGGTACCCTACCATGTTGAGGTCAAGGTCATTCTTGTTCAAGCTAGTACTTACCATGGTGGTTGTCTCCTAACCCACTAGTATTTCTATGAGGTTGACTAGGTCGACAAGAGATGTGTCTCTAATCTTGGCTAGTCCTTCCTTCCCTCATCAATGGTGTGTTGATTCTATCTGCCCTAAATCTTTGTTTCTAGTGTATTGGGTCACCCATCTGGTTTTTGAAAATGCACTTCTACTACTGGGTACATTTCTTAGCTTAATCCCCTTTAGTGTTTTCCTTGTTAATCCAATCAATCTACAAATGTACACACACTTACATGCTTCAGTGGTGTGGCTTGATGTGAGCTGTGCAAAATCAGGCTTTCCAGTATTCACATGTGCTTAAGTATCTATGATACAGGGTGCAATCTTCGATGGCGTCAACCACATCCAATTAGTTTCATACCATTGCAACATTTTTATGCACTTTGTGATTACACTTAACAGTTGATTTTGGGTCCCTTGTGGGTCTTGATAGATGGTCTGATGGACGATTAGCTCAAGTGGTCAAATTAGGTCTCCACTAGGGATAAGCATATGGTGGTCAATAATTTCAGTCACTCTTGGACTATTAGGTTAAAGTTCTAGTGAGAATCTGCTCTATGGTCTCATTTTCAAGCTTGGGTCCAACTTAGAGTGTTAGTAGCTAGGTGTTGGCCGTAACATGTCCTAGACCGGCCAAAAATGGTCAAAATTGTGTTCTAAACAACTCTTTCGAGTCCTAAGCTCAGCCATCTAAGTCCCAAATTTGGTTGTTCGAGTGGGCTCTTAAAAGAAATGACTATCCGAGTGGTGAGACTCGAACGAGGGGTGCCTATCCAGTGTCTGAGTTGACCATCCGAGGCCTGAGGGTTGGCCATCTGAGGCCTAAAAATGGTTGAGTCCAAGTGGACTCTTGTCCGAGTCAAACAAGGGATGACTGTCCAACATCTAAGTTGACCATCTGAGGCATGAGGGTTTGCCATCTGAGGCCTAAAAATGGTTGAGTCCAAGTGGATTCTTGTCCGAGTTGAACATCCGAGTGGACTAAAGATACTCAAATCTCTGAGTGCAATGGGAATTCAGCCATTCGAGGCCTATGGTCACCATCCGAGCAGCATAAGAAAAGCATCAAGAATGGAAAGAAATTGATAAAACCAATCCAATGCACTGCCTATTAATGCACCCAGGGTTTTGACTTAATGTAACAAACGTCGATGAAGAATCAAGGTATACTTGGAGCGCACAAATGCAATGATACCAAGGATTATTGCTATTGTTTCCTCTTAACCTGTAGCTCCCCATCTCTCAAAAGCTCTCTCTCAATCTCTCAGTGTGCAAATGAGCTCTCTCTTTCCCCTTTCTCACCTTTTGTTTATCTCTTTTTATTCTCTATCCTTATTCTTTCCTAGGCATTAAAAATTTTTTTCCTTTCTTTTTCCTATTTAATGGTTATACAAAGACTTATCGTTTCCTTCTTTTCTTCCTATTTTCCAAACCTTAATGTCTCAAACTTGATCAAAATGCACTTCTTTCTCTTGCCTTGAGACTATCTTCCACTTCCGATTGTTTGAATTTTTTGGATTTTTTCCATCTTGGTCTTCCGAGGCTTTATAGGGCTTCTAACATTCTAGTATGTGACTCCATTTTCTTCAAAAGATTGAAAAGAGTTTCCTTAGCTGAGGCAAGCTTAGTATCAGTCTTATGTAACTATTCCTTGGAGTAGTGAATGTTGCTAAACACCAATTGTAATTGATATGTTACATAGGAAAGGAATGGTGTCTACTACCACCAAGCAATGTAGAGAAGGAATTAGTATGTCCAAACTATCATCTCGATGTGCCCCGAATAAATTTGGAGATGTGAGCCATGCAAGAAGGGTACTACTGCTTGATGTAGTAAGGATCAACACTAAAGGAACTGAAATAGAAATTGTTTCTACCACACACACTTTAAGCGCTTCCTCTAAATAACCAAGGGAGGAGGGAGTCATGATCTTCAGGGATAGGTTCAAAGACTTCAATAGAAGGAGGAGGAACCATTGAAGGATTTTCAAGAGGTGGTGGAATTTCCTTTGGGGTATAGCATGTCAAGAAAACATATAAATAAAAACCATATGTGACATTAGTCACATTATCCCTAGTCACCTTGATAAAGTGTTGATCTATTTTAGTAAGGAGATAGGAACTCCAATCAATGATCATACCCTTGAGCACCATTCTGGAAGCAGCGAATAATTCCTTGGGCATATAATTAGACGAAGTCTCGACAAGGCATAAACCTATCCTGAAGGAACTGACACAACTGCTTCCACAAAGGATTAGAAATCAAGGAAACACGAACTCTAGATATAGTGGTGACTCATTTAGTATCCAATAAGTTGATGCTTGCAACAACTAAATTGGACAAATAGTCCTTCAAATATTCTCCTTCTAGAGTACTCATAGTAGGATTTTGGGAAGTCTCTATAATTACTGCATAGATTGGTTGGGTTGGTGGTCCAGAGGGTCCTCTATTCTGATTTTGATTTAGACCTTCTATTGAGACTGGTGGTTATTGGTTCCAGTTAGGGTTCTACTATTGTTGTTGAGTCGCCATTTGGGAAACTGTTTTAGGCCATTGTTATTATGGTTGAACCATCATTTGAGATATTGTTGTTTACAGTTGTGGATTTAATGCACTATATTATGATACTATTTGCATCTAAGGATATGAATAGGGGATAATCCTTGGGATTGCGTTTTGTGGGTATACCATTTCTAGTATGGGAGGAGGTAAGGCTCCTCTTCCTAAGGTCATCGATAGCCTTGCTTCAATTGTATCATATGGTCTCGCACCTTCCATTGTAGCTTGCAGGTTAACTGGTCTTCACAGTTTCACAAACTTATGAACTTTTGGTTGTAGGCCTCTAAGAAAAACTCCCTTTTGGATGCTTTCATCCAAGTGATAATTGGTCCATCTCTTCGTATGGATTCTATTCTAGAGACATATGCTTCCACCCATTCTCTAGAGGACTAACTTAAGTTCATGAACTCCTCTCATATATGCTCTTCAAAACTTTCATGCCTGAATTTGGTGAGAAAGACCCATCCCATGTGCTAAAATTTCATCTGCTTATCTCTCATAGCATTGAAATGCCACACCTTTGAAAGTGGTGAAGAATATCGCCAATCAATGCTCAAGGGTTCCGACATTGTTGGCTACACACGCTACCATGAACTCGGCTACATGAAGATTAGGTTATTCATTATACTCTTCCTTTAATATTGGCAATGGGACTACATTCCTTGGCTTGTTATCAATATTTCTAAGACGGATTTGGCAAGGAGGGGACCTTGATTCACCATTGGGACTCCTGTAAATAGTGTTGTTAAGGGCGTCAAATGAGGCTTCTACTGCTAGCTTATTCTCGACTTTGATTTTTGCCTTCTCTCTTCTCACATACCTCTGGATTTGCTCTAGTGCTTGCTGCTTGATCACATCATTCATCAAGGAGTTAGCTCCACCCAATTTGTCTATACTCAATAGAATAGAATCACAAGGGCTTCAGTCTTTGGAAGACTCTCTTGCTAACATTTTCTCTAGTTCCTTATTTTCAACATCTCTGAATTTGGCTTTCATTCCACTGCAGAGAGGAAAAGATATTAAGTTCTGAAGGTATCAAAATTATGTGCATGGATTGAGAGATGAAATTCCATCTTGGAACTCCCATATCCAGGCAGAGTCAATCAATGCCATGTATCTGGCTGATCATGTTCTCAAGGATATATGGATGTTACTTTTCCTTGCCACAACACACTCCATGGTAGAGCTTGTCGAGTAGGTTGTGGAGGATAGGCATTGATGAATGGAGTCAGGGTAGAAGTGTTGGTCCTTACACATGGCACAGGTTGGGCCTTACACATGGCACAGGTTGTTCATTGTGAGACACCTGTATGTGTCATTGGAGGTAGAGAGGTGATAGTTTTAAATTCATGATATGTTCATGCTAGATATTGTTTATGTATCACACTTGTTGGCTCCATTTAGTGAGTACAATTACTAAAATTAGTATTTCAAGCTTTAAATGCAGGTACATGTGCTATATATTCTATCGTACATGCATTCATATATCTCTTACAATGGAATCATCCCTTCAGAGTTCACAAATGACGACATTACTGCGAATGAGTGGATGTGAGATACATCAGGATCCCCAATGAGAGGTCAATAAGAGATCCAATATTGTTAAACTACTGTAGAGATGTTTTGTAAACATTTAGTAGATTCCTAATCTGTTATATGACTACCAAATACTATAGGTGGCATGCAATGTGGTAGGGATTTTTGGAGCTCATTCTTGCAAATGTACACAAAAGAAGGGGACATCATTTTAGATTGCAATGTGGGATGTGGTGATTTTGCATGGGTAGCGCTAAATTCCAACAAATAGATTGCATGTTTGATCACTTCGCCAAAGATGGAAGATATCTAAGAGCAAATGTAACATGTTTATATAAACTTTTACAATATCTTATTATAATGTAGTGTTCCTTTTCATCATACCAATATATGGGTGCTCACCCTTCCACGTGTGCATGTAAAGCTACCTCCCACAACCTAAAAATTAATCGTGTTTGATATGAATGGAGTGCTTTAACATAGGCGGCCAAAGAAAAAGGGGTTGTTACCAGTGAAGCACCTGGAAGTGGGTAAGTATTGGGTGATTTCGCAGTAAGGCCTCGCGAGGTTTTTGAAGGAAATATCTACATTGTGTGACATTGCCATCTGGAGCTCCATGAAGAAAGACAACTTAAGTGAGTTACTCCAATTGGTTACAAGTGAATGTGTGAAGTCATCAAAGCAAGCACCAACCTTTGTATTCCAATATGGACAAGGAAACTGCATAGAAACTCCCACAACAACTTCTACTGGAAGGAGTTACACAAAGCCCCTTTTTATGAAATGTTTTGACGACATTGATTGGCCTTCAGCCCAACAACAACACTATTTGTGGATGATAGCATGGAGAATATGTAGATGAACCCACCCAATGCCTTTATATGCCCACCCCCATTTGAGGGAAACCCCATGGACACTATCCTTCTGGAGCACATGCTTCTGTGGTTCAATCCTAGACTTTGTTAGGGATCACCAATTCCACCCCCCTAGCAATGGAACTCAATTGATATTTGATGTGCATGATGAATATATGCTTTCAGAATTATTAGATTCTTTTTATTTACAAGTGCAATAAAATGAGGATGAGAGGGAAGAGGAGAAAGAGAGAGAAATGTGCAAATGAAGGAGATTGTGTATAGGCATTCGCTCAATTGCAATACTACAAGATGTGTAAACAGAGCATATGCAAAATATCTAGGTAAGGGTGGAGTGTAGAAATATGCATGCATGTGAATGTATATGTGCACAGTGGATTGAGTAACAATGAGGTAATATTGTTGTCTCAATATTAACTATTCGAACAAAGTGAAAAACAATAGATATGGCAAGTTATTGCAGTGAGTGTAACAAACTATTTGATACCCTATCCTCTTATAGTAAGTCCACACAATAATGCTCGATTGAAAGTAGCGAAAACTTGTGTGATGTAGTTTTGCTTATGTTGCATAAATGGAAGTGATATATCAGGATATAACATCAAATCATGCACATAAAAGTGAGGAGTATGTGAATGTATATATGTATGTGGATTAACCATGTGATATTATTTTCATCTTGATATTAACAGCTTAAAGTGTCTAAGACAATTTACCTCATGCAAACCCTTGACCCTTGTAATAATAAGAGGGTTGTGAAAAAAGGATAGATGGCTATTGCAAAATTAAGAGGGAGAGAGAGAGAAGTTGCTAATTTTGTGTGTGTGTGTGTGTGTGTGTGTGTGTATGTGAGAGAGGGGGAGAGAGAAAGATGTTGCTATTTGAGAGAGAGAGAGAGAGAGAGAGAGAGAGAGAGAGAGTGTGTGTGTGTGTGTGTGTGTGTGTGTGTGTGTGCACGAGAGAGAGAGAGAGAGGGTGAGTACAAGAGAGGGAGGAAGTGAAAATTTGCACAAAGAGAGAGAGAGAGAGAGAGAGAGAGAGAGTGTGTGTGTGTGTGTGTGTGTGTGTGTAAGAGGGGGAGAAAGAGTGGAGTTGCTTATTTGGTCTAGTGATCTATGATCAAATATTCATTAGTTGCTATATTTTAGAGAGAGGAGAAGAGAGAGAGAGAGAGAGAGAGAGAGAGAGAGAGAGTGTGTGTGTGTGTGTGTGTGTGTGTGTGTGTGTGTGTGTAATAATCAAGTCATCCACATAGATGACTATGATGACCAAACTTATATCTCCCTTTCTCACATGAGCGACACAGAGTGAGAGAGCAAGCAAGAGAGAAGGTGAGTGTAAGAGAGGGAGAAGCAAGAAGTTGCCCATAGAGAGAGAGAGAGGGAGGGAGGGAGATGGGGAGGAGAGAAAAGAGAGAGAATAATTGGTGGAAGATGGGGAATAGAGAGAGATGTACTTGAGGTGATTAACATGGGGGGAGAAACATGGGATGGGACAGTAGTGGTGGAAGCGGTGGAGGTGGTAGTGACAGTGGTAGTGGAGGCGGCGGCGGCGGCGGCGACAATGGTGGTGGTGGTGGTGGTGGTGGTGGTAGCAGTAGGGGCAGTAGTGGTGCTTGATATGTACACAAGAGAATAGGAGGAATAAGTGGAAAATGTGGAGCAAAAAATGGAGGTTGCCCAGAAAAGCTTGCTTAAATGCCCACTCAAAAAGCTCACTTCTTGCCCTTCCCCAGCTTTAAGTTGGAGTAATAAGATTCATGCTTGCATATGTGGGAAGTCAAAAGAAATGGTGAGAGAGAGATAGCTAAAGGCAAAAAATGTATGTAAAATAGTTTGTGTGTTAGTATCAAGTGTTGAGAAAAACTAACATAGTAAACAACTTCCTATGGTTGTAAAAGTGTGGGAAGGTGAAGGTGTGTGGCACTATTTTCCAAGCAACTTTGTGCATACCATGTATTGTGCTATGATTATTACTAGATATTGTCATGTGTTGAAGTTTTTTTCATAGTATGAGATGGAGAGTGTGTGAGAATGTGGTCAAATGAGTGAGCATATAATCAAATTTATGTAAGTACCACTTAAGGATAAAAAGAATAATATATAAAGCGACAGTCAGAGTGATGTGTATGTGTCAAATCTTGAAGGTAGATTCATGGGGTGTGTGTGTGTGTGTGTGTGTGTGTGTGACATAAAGGCAAACCAACCAAGAGGGTAATGAGTATGTATCTATGTTGAAGTTTTTTTCATAGTATGAGATAGAGAGTGTGTGAGAATGTAGTCAAATGAGTGAGCATATAGTTAAATCTATGTAAGTACCACTTAAGGATACAAAAATTAATATATAAAGCAACGGTCAGGGTAATGTGTATGTGTGGGATCTTGAAGGTAGATTCATGTGTGTGTGTGTGTGTGTGTGTGTGTGTGTGTGTGTGTGTGTGTGTGTGTGTGTGTGTGTGTGTGTGTGTGTGTGTGTGTGTGTGTGTGTGTGTGTGTGTGTGTGTGTGTGTGTGTGTGTGTGTGTGTGTGTGTGTGTGTGTGTGAAACATAAAGGCAAACCAACTAAGAAGGTAATGAGTGTATATGTGTGTGTATGCACATGCATGCATATGCATATATGTGTATATGCATATGGATACGTATCATGTGGTTATAGTGGGGAGCATGGACAAGTTTTGTGTGTGTAGGTGTGGGTGTGTGTGTGTGTGTGTGTGTGTGTGTGTGTGTGTGTGTGTGTGTGTGTGTGTGTGTGTGTGTGTGTGTGTGTGTGTGTGTGTGTGTGTGTGTGTGTGTGTGTGTGTGCACGCGCGCGCACGTGTGCGTGCGTGCGTGCGTGCATATGCGTGCGTGTGTGTGTGTGTGCGTGCGTGTGTGTGTGTGTGTGTGTGTGTGTGTGTGTGTGTGTGTGTGTGTGTGTGTGTGTGTGTGTGTGTGTGTGTGTGTGTGTGTGTGTGTGTGTGTGTGTGTGTGTGTGTGTGTGTGTGTGCGCACATGCAGAGGCATTAAGAATAGGTATGTGGGTGCCACTTGGGGTTAGGAGTGAGTGAGTGAGTGAGTGAGTGAAATGTACAAAAGCTTTGGACATCAACCTATATATGCCACATAGGATTTGGACCGGCCTTAGAACACCCAAAAATAATAGATAGGAGAGAGAGTGCATGTGAGTAAGTGAGAGAGAGATGCAACACAACTCCTAAATGCTAAAAATAGTTTGCATGTTGTACTTATCAAACAAGCTTTATTGAAATATGTGTGGGTGGGCATATATATATATGGGTGCTACGTGGGGGAAGAGAATGAGTGAGAGAATAAAATGTAGAGAAGGTTTGGGATTACTCTACATATGCCACTTGTTGGGACATTAAAAAATAATCATGTTAAGATTTGTCACCCCTCTAACACTTTTACCTCGGTTCATGATGCATGTTCTACAATAGCAACAAAAAAACATATTTCCATTGCTAGGGTTGACCCCTTTGCATGCGACTCAAACTTTAAACAATTATAGATAGAGAAGGGACAGATAGGTTACTATGCTACTATCACCCAACAAGTTGAGAGAAATTAGGCAAAAACTTATCAAAGAACAAAGATATGACCAAGAAGAAAGGACATGCATAATGTAGGCAAGATGGCCATAAGCTCAATGCAAACACATTAGAGATTTTATGTGGATATGTGTATCAAAAACCAAACTCATGCATCTTGCTTGGTGGATTGGCTTATAAGGGAACACACACACACGTACACACTAAGAATAGGTATGTAGGTGCCATGAAAATGGATATATAGACTTTCAAAGTAAAGGCAACAATATTTTCACTATACAAGAAGGCAAAATAACATTCCACATGATGCTCACTTTACTTACAAGACTTGCACAAAGTCTAATGTGAGAAGTAGGCACAGCATGACCATTATATGTCTCATTCTTTGTGGAGTTCTCCACAAAATATAAATAGACTTACTTAGTGATGCATATATAACAGTATGTGAAATCACATTGAAGAAATCCTCAAGAAATCAACTCGATCCAAGTCGCATTGAAAAATATATCCTATGCTCATGAAAGGTAGTGTAATTTACAATTTTGAGGGCACTATCATGTCAACTAGCGAGCAGCAGTGGTAGTGAGGAGGTGAACAAACAATGGTGGTAGGCCAAAAGTAAGTATGCAAGAGGCGAGAGAGAGAGAGAGAGAGAGAGAGAGAGAGAGAGAGAGAGAGAGAGAGAGAGAGAGAGAGATTTACAGAAATAATTTTAGGGTTTGTTTTTTATGTGTAATGAGAGAGGGAGTGTTATAGGGTCCGAGATACACACTTGACTTTCTTATATAGTTAAAATATATATGGCGAATATTATGTTGGCACAAAGGGAGAATAGATGAGAGACAAGAAAGATGTAGAGAGAGAGAGAGGTAGAGAAATTGGAAACACACTAGGGACTAGAAGATGGGCCAGTTCCCCCTCCCCTTGTGGAGTTATATTATTGACAAGGATCAAGCTCCTCCATTACACATAAGCCAGTTCTTACTTGTAGATCTTGGAAATAAGATCATGATTCCTTGCACGGTATACAACCAGCTAACACTTGCACAACTTGGAAGTTGGAATCTTTTGATCCTTCTTGAGTCTCCTTCTCTCCTACACAATATGGGTAGGACTCTCCTCTTTGGCGCTTGATTTCAACAGAGCTTCCATAGCACTTGCACCTTCTCTTCTCCTCTTGGAACTTGATTTTAGCAGAGCTTCCGTAGCACTTGATTTTAGCAAAGCTTCTGCAACACTTGCACCTTCTCTTCTCCTCTTGGATGCATGCAAAGTGATGCTTCCTTTACCTCTCTCACACCCAAGGAGAGCCTCCTCTTTTATAGGCTTTCAAGAGCTTCTCTTCTTGGAGAGAGACTTGAGTTGATCTTCATGCAAGATGTGGTTGTTCTAGGACCTACTTTGGAGCACTAATTTCGAGACATCTCTCTGTGCATTGTTCGGATGAAAAAATGTCCAACACAAAAGTTGTAGATCTAGTTGTTTTCGATAACCCAAACGACCCATTTTTAGAGATTGTCTTTCTATTGTGAGATATTTTAAAAATGGATTCGCCATGTCTTTTTTGAAAAGAGTAGCTTCTCAAACTGCACTCTTAACTTGTGGTCCATGCAACCACCTTAAGGAGAGTTCATTAAATTGCCTTGGGCCTCAACCTTAAGATTGACTTCCACACAAAAGCTTATGTCTTTTTAGACCTTAGAAAAAGAGCATCACTTCTCTCCTCACTTCCAAAGGATCACGTCTCTTTTCTTTCTTAGTGAGAGAATTACCTCTATTGTCTTTCTTAATGAAAGAAAATACCTTAAACCTTGAATTGTAAGGGAGAGGATGATCCCAAATGAATGCAATGCTCATTACACACAGGTAAACATTCCCAGGCGTTCCCGGATGCACAGATAAATACATATATACAATGCTAATGCACTTCCTCTTCTTAGAAGTTAATCCATCTTCATTTATGTGTAACTCCTTGGTTCTTTTGTACACTCTTACACTTGGCAAACACTTCTTTTCCCCTTCATAACTTGTACTGCATGTACCAGATATCCCAGTCATAGTGCTCTGATCACCCCATTAAGTGATGCACTAGGAATATCGGTCTCTAAATGGTCTCATGGCCATGCTAGATCATCATCAACACTTAAAGAAAAGTGAGTTATTAATTTATTGACATGAATTTATTAAATAGAGAATGCGTAATAAGCAATCAATTTAGTGACATCCCTCTGACTTTTAAACAGTTGATCTCAACTGTAGAGGGGAAACATAGTCCTTAAGAAGATCTGGAAAGTCTTGTAGTTCTCTCTCAGTCATAAATTGAGTGTCCAATGGGGGGATAATTCTTAAACTTAACCAAATACTTTCGTAATACCTTACCTGACCTTAGAGTATTGTCCTGATGGTGTAAAATTCTTTTAGGTACAAGGAACTCTTCCTTTTCTTCTATGTCAAGTAAATCTTCCTTGATTGGTTCCATTGGAGGTTCTCCAATACAGTAACATAGCAAACTTATATGGAACGCATTATGAATGTTCCAATGACTTGGTAGATCCAAACAAAAAGTCACATCGTTTATCTTATCTGTGATCTTGAAAGGGCCATAATAGCAATTAGAAAGCTTAACCACTTTACCCTTTTGACCTTTTTTCTTCTTTCAGCAAGCCTTCTCAAACTTAAGAAGAACATGTTGTCCTAACTTGAGATCTAACTTACGACGATGCTTATGAGCTTTGTGTTTCTGCTTCTCTTGTGTTCTTTGGATAGTAGCTTCTACTTGAGTGAAAGTTGTATCAATGTCTCTAACAAACTCATCTGCTGCAAAGATCTTATCCTTCGTAAGAAGGATGGGTGGCAAATGAGGCTTACCATAGATGATCTCAAAGGATGCTTTACCACTACTAGAGTGTACCGTATTCTTGTATTAGAGACATAGGATTTCAAAAGGTCCAGAACACTAGAATTAGCACTTTCACTCTGCCCATCCGTTTGAGAATGATAACAAGATGAAAACTTTAACTCTCCTAAGGTTCTCGAAGAGAGCTTGCCAAAAGAGGCTAGTCATGCGGGGATCTCAATAATAACTTATAATAGACTTAGGCATGCCATGATGCTTGATGAAAATATGAGGAATGAATAGCTTAGCCATATGATCGCGGCTTTGATTGTCTTTCGCACAGGTATAAAGTGAGTTTGCTTAGTGAATCTATCAATGATAGTCCAGATTACATCGTTGCCTACTTGTGTGCGATCAATGATAAAGCCCATGGCTATACTTTCTCAACGCTCATTGGGAATAGGTAATGGCTTCAATAGACCAGGTGGTTTATGCCTGTCATACTTTAATTTTTGGCATATCTTGCACTCGTGAACATATCTTTCAATGTCAGCTCTAAGAGTGGGCCAAAAGAAATATCTATCCAATGCTTAAGTAGTGGGTAGAATACCCCTATGTTCAGCATATGGAGATGCATGTGCTTCATCCATTACCTTGTGTCACAATAGTAATGCTATACAAATTGCTTTGATGATGATACAAATAACCATCTCGAATTGAGTAAGGTGTAATTGACCGACCTGAGTTAACCTGATCCCATATGGTTGAGAAGTCAAAATCAATCGCATACATTTTGTGTAAATCCACAAACTCATTATGGTAAAGAGTTGTGATTGCATTTACTCGAGGTCGTCGTGATAGAGCATCTGCTACCACATTCTTAGTTCAAATGCATGAAGGATTTGAAAATGAAATATAGATAAGAAATTTTCCCAACACATCTATTTCTCTAAGAGCTTTTTCTAAGTGAGGAAGTATCTTAGACTTTGGTGATTTGTTTTAGTAACAAAATCTGCACCAAGTAAGTAGTGTTTCCATACTTGAAGAAAGCATGTACCACTGCCATAAGCTCTTTCTCATATACTGGAGCATGTAGCTCATGATCCTTGATGCGTCGGCTCTCAAATGCTACTGCATGATGCTCTTGGTTAAGCATATCTCCAATGCAATCCCCAGAAGCATCGCAATGAACTTCAAAAGGTTTTTGAAGATCTAGAACTATGAGAACTGGTTCTTGAGTCACAAGAAACTTAATTCTTTCAAAGGCTTGTAGTTGCCTTGATCCCTAGCAAAAAGTTATTCGCTTCTTAGTAAAGTCATGTAGAGGAGATGCAACATACGCAAAACCTCGTATGAACCTCTAGTAGTATGAACATAGGCCCAAGAAACTTCTAACTTCATATACAAAAGTAGGTGTAGGCCATTCAATAATGGCTCAAATCTTCTCACGATCCATTCTCACCAAATTGTGAGAAACAACATGGCCCAAGTAATGAATTTTCGAAAGAAAGAATTCACTCTTCTTAGCATTGACTTGTAGTCTATGCTTGCAAAGCTCTTGAAAAATAGTAGATAGAAGTTTTATATGCTCTTCTTTAGACCATGAAAATATTGGAATGTCATCAAAGAAGACACTTGTGAACTTGAATTCTAAAAATTCTCTCCATCATTCGATTGAATGTGGCGGGTCCATTAGTTAAACCAAATGGCATGACTAAAAACTCGTATAGTCCAAATGTTGTACAAAAAGCTGTCTTATGAACATCTTCAGGTGCTATCCGTATCTGGTGATAGCCGCTCTTGAGATCAATGAGACTAAAGATACTAGCCCCTTGCAACTTATCAAAGATTTCATCTATCCTTGGGATAGGAAAACGATTCTTGATTGTGATCTTGTTCAAAGACCTATAATCTATGCACATACGGAGAACCATCTTTCTTTTGAACAAGTAAGACTGGAGAGTAGTATAGAGAAGAGCTAGGTTGAACTAACCCTTTTTCCAATAGTTCATTTACTTGTTTTAGGATCTCCTCTTGCTAACTTGCACTTACTTGATAAGGCGGTTGGTTAGGTGGTGAACTACCGGGATAAGATCAATTGTGTGATCTTCCGAGCGCTTAGGAGATAACTCTCTTGGGAGTGAATCACTAAAACAATCATCATAATATTTAACAAAATCATGTCTAGCTTAATCAATTAAAGAGAGGGGTTCTTTTAAAGTCTGAGACTTAGAAGCATTAGTTGGTATTGTGTGTTCATTAGAGGCACCAAGTGCCCTTGAGTCATTAGCTTCTTTTGACTCTCTCACAAAAATCATGTATGTAGAAATAGCTTTCTTCATTTCTTTAGAAATGCTAACATGACTAACCATTGGCACATGCCAATCTCTAGCATCAGCAATGCATACTATGTTCTGACCCTTGAATTGAAATGCAAGGGTCTTCTTAACAAAATCGGGAAGAGGTCTAATCTTGTAATGTCAAGGCATACCTAAGATAACATCACAGTTACCAATGGGTGCAAGTAGAAAAGATTCTTGGTCACGATAATCCCCAATTCTAAGATTCAACTTCCCCTATATATGAGTAGAATTGGTTGTAAGTCCTTCAAATGCCGAACCTAATCCAATTGGTGTTCCTAATCGATCCGGTGGAATCTGTAGTCTTTCAACAGTATCTGTTGATACAAAATTATCTGTGGACCCCGGATCAAAGAGTATCAAAACTCGTTGATTGTTGAGTGTCCCCCAACCCTTTAAGAGTTGTCTTTTCTTCTCATTTGAATGAGTGTTAGCTTGCACATCCGAAATAGAATTTGAGGATGGTGGAGGAGGATCTTTAACCACATTTTCTTCCTTCCTTTTGTGAGGATAACCAGGCTTCATATGCCCTAACTCACCACAAAAAAAGCACCTTCCTTCCTCTTTGTACTTTTGTATCTCAAAGGGTGAGAGATACTTGTGCTTCTTCTTGTTACCCTCTGGCTTTGAATATTGCTCATGGGTAAAGATAAGTCTTCTTCGATTAGTCCTATCTCTTGGTTGATCATAGAGATGCTCTTGTCTAGATCTATAAGAACTCATCTCCAACTTTCAAGAGGTACCAGGTGTATGCAAACTTTCAACTATGATGGCAGACTCCATCATGCAAGATAAGGTTTCATGTGAATACACCTTCATGGTTCTATGTAAATGAGGGAGTAGGCCAGCTTCAAACTTCATTTTCTTCTCTTCATTGTTAAAATCCATGAAAGGAGTAACCTTGAGAAGAGTAGACCAAAGCTTTTCCACATAACTAGTGACCTTCTCATGCTCTTTCTGGCCTAGCCAATCCCACCCCTTCTTGACATCATTCTCAAAATCAGGAGGCAAGAATTGAGCATAAAACTTCTTCTTGAACATTTCCCAAGTCATGGGTTTCCTTCCCTCCAAAATGAGAGTCAACCACCAATTGCTAGTGGTGTCTTTCAAGTGCATGCCTACATGCCTTAGCTTGGACTTTTCTGAGAATTACCATCAGAAAAAGTAACTTCAAATTGCCCGACAAAGGCTAATGCTTTGGCATGATCTCTCTTACCAAAGTAAGAGTCAAACTTTATGTCCTTACCCTTAGACTTGAAAGTCTTAGTCTTCTTAAGCTTGCTCCTCTTATGGTCCCTCTTTGTCCGTTTGTGGATTGTATGAGACTTAGAACTAAGAGAGTAAAAACTAGAAGTTGATGAGGAGGAGGAGAAACTTGAGTAATCAGCGGAGTAGTTGGTTGCTGAGGGAGATGACTCCACCCTCACTCGAGGTGAGGTCTTTTTACTCTTCTTGACCCGAGATTCCTTCTTCCTTCCAGGAAGCTTCTCAACAATTGGATGCTTTGCACCTTCACCATCAATTGGTGCAATGGTGTTTCTTCCAGTATCACCATCTTTTGGAGGATTCGGTCCTTCATAAGTAGCTTCTTCCCTTGCCAATTGACGTACTTCGAGAATTTCCAACAAGCTACGATACTCTATCAATTGAGCTTGTAATTGCTCACTTGTAAGCACTTCATCAGTTACCATCTTTACCTTCTGCTTGCAAGGATCACCTTTAAATTCAGAAAAGCAAAGAGACTTGCTCTGATACCACTGTTATAGAATCCGAGATACATGCTCGACTTTCTTATATACTTAAAATATATATGGAAAATATTATGTTGGCATAGAGGGAGAATAGATGAGAGACAAGAAAGATGTAGAGAGAGAGAGAGAGGTAGAGAAATTGGCAATACACTAGGGACTGGAAGATGGGCCAGTCCCCCCCCTTGTGGAGTTATATTATTGACAAGGAGCAAGCTCCTCCATTACACATAAGCTAGTTCTTACTTGTAGATCTTGGAAACAAGATCACAGTTCCTTGCACAGTATACAACCAGCTAACACTTGCACAACTTGGAAGTTGGCACCTTTTGATCCTTCTTGAGTTTCCTTCTCTCCTACACAATATGTGTAGGGCTCTCCTCTTGGTGCTTGATTTCAGCAGAGCTTCCGCAGCACTTGCACCTTCTCTTCTCCCCTTGGAACTTGATTTCAACAAAGCTTCCGCATCACTTACACCTTCTCTTCTCTTGGAACTTGATTTTAGCAGAGCTTCCACAGCACTTGATTTCAGCATAGCTTTTGCAGCACTTGCACATTCTCCTCTCCTCTTGGATGCATGCAAAGTGATGCTTCCTTTACCTCTCTCACACTGAAGGAGAGCCTCCTCTTTTATAGGCTTTCAAGAGCTTCTCTTCTTGGAGAGAGACTTGAGTTCATCTTCATGCAAGATGTGGTTGTTCCAGAACCTACTCTGGAGCACTAATTTCGAGATATCTCTCTATGCGTTGTTCGGATGAAAAAATGTCCAACACAAAAGTTGTATATCTCGCTATTTTTGATAACCCACATGGCCCGTTTTTAGAGATCGTCTTTCTATTGTGAGATATTTTAAAAATGGATTCACCATGTCTTTTTTGAAAAGAACAGCTTCTCAAACTATACTCTTAACGTGTGGTCCATGCAACCACCTTTAGGAGAGTTCATTAAATTGCCTTGGGCCTCAACCTTAAGATTGACTTCCACACAAAAGCTTATGTCTTTTTAGACCTTAGAAAAAGAGCATCACTTCTCTCCTCACTTTCAAAGGATCACGTCTCTTGTCTTTCTTAGTGAGAGAAAATACCTTAAACCTTGACTTGTAAGGGAGAGGATGACCCCAAATGAATGCAATGCTCATTACACACAAGTAAACATTCCCAAGCGTCCCCGGATGCACACATAAATACATATACACAATGCTAATGCACTTTCTCTTCTTAGAAGTTAATCCATCTTCATTTATATGTAACTTCTTGGTTCTTTTGTACACTCTTACACTTGGCAGACACTTCTTTCCCCCTTCATAACTTGTACTGCCTGTACCAGATATCCCAGTCACAATGCTTTGATCACCCCATTAAGTGATGCACTAGGAATATTGGTCTCTAAATGGTCTCATGGCCATGCTAGATCATCATCAACACTTAAAGAAAAGTGAGTCATTAATTTATTGACATGAATTTATTAAATAGAGAATGTGTACTAAGCAATCAATTTAGTGACAAGGAGTGAATATTTTGCAAAAAGAATTTTAGGGTCTTTAAAATGTAGAGAGAGAGAGAGAGAGAGAGTGTGTGTGTGTGTGTGTGTGTGTGTGTACAAATTATAGAGAGAGAGAGGGAGGAGGAGATGAATGAAGAGAGAGAGAGAGAGAGAGAGAGAGAGAGAGAGAGAGAGAGAGAGAGAGAGAGAGAGAGAGAGAGAGTGTGTGTGTGTGTGTGTGTGTGTGTGTGTGTGTGTGTGTGTGTGTGTTTTAGTTACAAATCCCATCAATAAATCGACCTATACATATTTAGGAAAAATGTATGAAAAATTTATATTCAGAGTTATTTTGACCATCGTGTTTTCTAATTTTGAAGGAAGATGCTTCTATGTACTAAAGCTTAACTTGTGAAAAATATATATTATTCATATGGAATTTTTAGGCAGCTACAATCAGCTTCACCTAGTATCATAAGGCTAGGAACTATACATGCATCCATGTAAAAAAAAGAGGGTTGAACCTAGACTTCTAATATGTATTACATGTGTTATTATTCCCACCCACTTGTTATTGATGTCCATGATAGTAGCAAGTGGTAACTAATGCTAGCAAACCTTTAAATCCCAAAGTAAATTTAATATATATATACTACCAAGGGACTAATGAATATTCTTAGTCCCTTTTTTTTCAATGTCATTGCAAACTTACTGAAACCATAATCCGTATACATCTAACTATTATCCTTCATAAGCATACATCTGAATAATTTGCCAAAATCGATATGTTAGATAAGCTTTTGCAAGTAGAGAAGTTAATCGAGGATAGTATTGCTTGCTCTTTCCATTACTTGCATTTGGATAGCCAATAAACCTACATATGTGTTTTTCAAGTTACAACAAAACTGGTTTATCCTAAAGTAAAGAATACCAAGGGACTAATGAATATCCTTAGTTAATTTCTAAGTCAATATCATTGAAAATTTACTAAAATCAAAAAGGTTTTATCCAATCTCATATAGAACTGGAAGGAGTAAAATGTACAATGAATGGTGCTTAGTGGTTAAACCATCATAAGATTTTTTTACAAATGAGTTAAGTATACCAAAGCTAATTAACCTGGTATGCATTCACATCTACATAATTTAGTATATCATACAAGCTTTTATAATTAGAGAACCTAATAGAAGAGAGCTCTATTTGCCTTTCCCAACTATCACACAGGATAGTCAATTAGTACTAAGAAGCCATCAAATTTCAAGTTACAACAACTACTTTATCAGGGTATTTAGAGACTTTACATTTTGATCAATAATATGTTATCAAATAAATGAAGTTTTATGTGTAGTTTTTAGAGTATTGAGATACATGTTTTTCTTTAAAATTTGGAAAAGTGTTGTAGTCAATACAAATACCTATCCATGCAACATTAATTGTGAAATTACAAGTGAGATATTACTTAACTAATCCACTATATAGATAAGAGTAAAACTAGTCTTTTTAATTCAAATCATACCATTCCTACTCATCAAAAAAAGTAGTAGGCAGATATGTCCACCTGATCATGTACATTATCATCGATCATAATGAAAGGCATCAATTTTGATTATATAGTTTACTAAAATACCTAAACCCAATACATCAAATAGAAATGAGTACCCTTATTCTTTATTTCTAAAGTATAGGATTTTTTTTGTGTATGCTACCAGTTGAAACATAATGTACGTGTCTTTTGTAATTTTACCCATTAATTGTTGCATTAATTGGTGGCGATTTATTCCTTACCTAGATTAGGGCCAAATAGATCGAACTAATCAGCCTGACTTGTCAACTAGACACACTAAGAGAAAATATTTGTTCTTTCAATATTTAATAGAATATATACTGGGATACAATTTTCCAGTTTACCAAAATACCTACTTATCAAGATTGCCAATATCCTAGTAGTGAAAAAACTCATGTATCATTAATCAACTAATATATCTCGCTATTAAACCAGTCAATCAACTCTAAAAAATTTTGACCTAGAAGGATCTGTCAACCATCAACACTACTAGCCACATCAAAATGTATATTAATTTCCTTCAAATTAGGGCCAGACTGGTCAAACTAATCAGCTTGACTTGTTACTTAGTCACACTGACAGATAGTGTTTTGTTCTTTCAATATTCAACTGAAAATACTTTGTTATAGCTTTTCAATTTGCTGAAATACTTTCTTATCAAGGTTACCAACTTCTTGCTAGTGAAAAAACCGGAGGCACCTTTGTGGTGGCTTGATCACCCATTGCTTGGGTATCCATGGTTCTAGTCGATGGTTCTATGTTGTATGGTTTATGATTCATTCTCATTGTACCATTGTATTGTATCAAATCACCCATGACCTAAGAGAGGGTATTAGCGCATCTGTCAGTTCATGAGTGAGTCTGTGCACGTAGAGGTTGTGCACATTATTTATTATATTAGGCATTTTTATTTGTGTCATTTTATGGTCATATTGAGCATTTATTGTTGGTTGACCAACATTAAATGTTGGTCGACTTGATCATTTTGAGGAAATATATTTGTCCTATTTATTTAGTATCTTCCTCCTTAGTCTCAATCAGTCACTCATCATCACTTGTGGATCTTCTACTAGGGAGAGGAGCCAGTGATGGTGCCCACACAGCTAGTGACTCACTATTGTATGCGGCTGTCTCATGTTGGATATATAGATTCTATTTCCTGAGAATACATCTAAGTTATCATATGTATTGTGTTCTTCAGTGTTCTTTCTTTCCTTTTCTCTTTTGTCTTGTGTTTTAGCTATTTATTAGAGCATATATTTACGCTTCCATTCCTACTCCACTTTTCTGACAGGGATATCCTTGTTATATAATTCTAGAATTAAGCATTTTTCATGAAAATTTGAGGTGCATACTACCAACTATAAATTCTTTCATTAGTGTATCATATATATCCTTTATCAAAGTGTTGTATTCAAATGCATGTTTATACAATATTATTTAGTTGGAAATACTAGTGGGAAACCTCCCATCTATTCTATAAGCCAATCAATCAACTTCAAAAGAGCATGAAACCTAACCTAGAAGGATTTGTCAACCATCAACACTACTAACAAGATCAAAAGGTGCATTAGTTTCCTTCAACTTATAAGGAGCTTATAAGCATAATCAAGTCAATTAGGTTGCTAGTATACTGAATTTAGAACAATAGTGACAGGTGTGCTTAATAACCTTTTATTAAAACATGAGTTTATTGTTATTACTATCTTTTCATGGACTCACAACAAAAAAAATTCGACACAAACATCCTAAAAATTGGGCTTGTTAAACTAACCATAGTAAAAACATTCTTTAATTTACTATTAGTATGCTAAAGAGTGGCCAATTATGCTTTTTATAGAACACCAACCCTCTCGTTCAATCCTATCCTTATTGGCTTTCAATTTATAATTGTAAGCATGCTTTATTGCCTCTCAATTTGGCTATGACTAAAATATAACCAGTTTCAAATGAGCCATATAGATTAGCAGTTCCATCAATCAGGTTAACCATGTCTGGATAGGTCAACTCACAAGGGAGCCCATTGTTCAACAATATATAGACTATATAATTGTAATCATACTTTATTGCCCCTCTTTTATGCCACAGGATAACCAATTTTTCTATGACTAAAATATAAAACCAGTCATATATATTTCAAAGAACCATATAGATCAAAAGTCCCATCAATCAAGCTAGCTATGTCAGGGTGGGTTAGCTTACCAAAGGAAGCTTATTGCAAGCCTACTGTTTAGGGTTGAAATGACTTGTTTTTTGGCTGATTTTTGCTGTTTTTTAGGACAGATTGGTTGATGTTTTATTGTTTTATATGATGATTAGTTGATTTGGAAGTATTTTGAAGTTTTTTGGATAAGGTTGATTATGTTTTAGAATGTTATTGTGTTTGTTAGTGGAGATATGATGTTTTGACATGTTCTATTGATGTTCTATAGTGTCTTATTGGTTTTGATTGAGTCTGTTGAGCTTCTATTTTGTTCTGTTTTCTTTTTGTATGAGAGGTTGGAATTATGATTTATGGATTTTGAGAGTGTTTGGAAGGTTAATGAATGATTCTTGATGGTTTTGAATGGTTTTAGTTGAGTTGAAGGTGCTTGATGATTTTTTGTTGACCGTCCATAGAGCCTCTTTTTTTGTTCTATTTTTTTGTGTATGCCTCTGTAAGTGTTATGTTGGATGAATGTGTAGCTTGAGGAATTTTTCTAACATTGGGAAGAGATGGATACAAGTTTAAAATAGCCCAAAAAAAAGTGGAAGAAGTAGTTGCTGAAGACTCAAGTAAAGACTGAAGTGACAATGACACTATTGAGCTACGAAAGGACATGTAGTGGCTCTATTGACTTTTCACAGTAGACGTACTTCTTGGGAGGGGTATCCATGACCAAAGAGGGGTTATGGATTATTATTCTTCACTGTTCCATTGTACTATTTTGAGAGAGCATGTGTGAGAGAGAGAGTGTGTGAGAGATATCCAAATCTATGCGAAACAATGTATCTATGAGTGAGAGATTGTGAGAAAAATCTATGGAACCTTTGAAGAAGAATGCTATGTGATGATTTCCATTCAAAATGGTGTATTCCCTTGTGTTTTTGTGGTCTCTTAATGAATTTCATGAATAATATGAAGAGCGTAATCAATTTTGTTCAAGTTAAATCCATGGGAGAATAAGCTGCATGAAGATTTCTTGCTCCTGGTGTTCTTTTCCTTATTGTGGTCACATAAAACATGAAAAACATGCTTATTGATGATACAAGATAGATTTTCTTGCATTATATTCCTTGTTTTCTTAGTATTTCTCTTGGGGCTCCACCTACTTAATTTTAACACATGTGGGCTAAAGGGCATCCAATTTGGTTATTTATTGAGATAAAGTCACTTGTGAGATAGTCAAGCATATCAAAAGGAATACCAATGGTTTGTAGATGCACCAATTATTAGTCAAAAGTGATGAGTTAATCCATGAAAACTTTGCTTAATATCATTTTATTGAAACAAGAATTTCTTGTTATTACTACCCTTGCATTTTTCATGGACATATAGCACAAGAACCATCCAAGAAAGTCGTCCTAATCAGTTGAGCTAGTTAAATTTTTGGGCCAGTCATCCTGATTATTTGTATGCTAAATAGCATACAAATAGGATATTAATAGAGTACTAGCCACATGACAATCAAACATATCCTTACTACTCTATATATTATAACTATAAGCATACTTAATTGCCTCTATTATGTCACAAGGTAGCCAGTTAGACTATGATTAAATTATAGAACCAATTATATCTCGTTTTAAATCAGTCATATAGACCAAAAGTATCATCAATCAAGTTGATTGTGTCAAGGTAGGTTAGTTCACTAGAGGAAGCTCATTGCTCAACAGCATACAGCTGTAAGTCAACTTATTTCTATCAACAGTTGTGTGCTAAAGGTAAGTTAGTTTGCTTGTTTACCTATATAAAGTATTTGTGAGACAATCAAGAAAATAAAAAAGAATACCAATGCCCTATAGATGCACCAGGTATTAGTAAAAAATGATTGGCTAAAATGCTTAATCAACCAATAAGAACACCCCTGCTTTGTAAACATATCTTCTTGTCACCTATATTTCTAAGATATAGTTACTATATATCACCCATACTATGGATTTTATCAATTTAGACAACCCTACCTCAAATCGATCACATACATCAAGAGTTGTACAAGTCAAGCTGACAAATTAATATTTTTTAGAGCAACCCACTTAATTAGTTATGACTTGTTTTAGCAATAATCATTGGTAATATTAGTCAGCAACAACTAAATCCATGATCTACAATACATCAAAAATGATTGTTTATACATAAGATTATATGTCATATATGTCCTGCATACATCCAATCTTGTTTTGCAAATTCTTCATCATTATTCAATCATTAGCATGATAAGTACAAGTAAATTTGTACTACTCAAGATACATGTGTAATCAAGTCATTTGAAATAGATATGTATTCATACCTATATCTAGATATGCAACCAAATATGCCCTAAACAGTTATTTCTTAATCGTAAACCAAGAATTTTAAATCATCATCTAGTATGATTAATCAAATCCTAAAGAGCACAAGTATAAACTAAGATAGTTTTATACTCAATTTTACATATACCTTTCATAGGTGACCCATGCCCCATATGTATTTTGGGTAGAGCAGCAAATCTACGACTGTTTAGATTTTCTACAAGTGGCTTCGTAATACAAAATAATTAGAGAGGTTTAAAGTCATGAAAGTATGAGACTGTACTAAATATTTTACCAAGGACAATCACATTAAAATTTCCCAAACATGAGAGCTTGATGCAAAAGGCACCACCGTCATGCTAGGATTTGTCCACAAACTTGAAAGAGTCCAAAATAATGCAGTCAAAAAAAAAGAGGAAGGATGCCGAATGAAGACGAGTTGGAGTTTCCACATATTTATACTCTGAAATTACCTTGCATATGCATGAACATGTTAACATGATAGAAAATTTATTCAAGTTCAGAGAATCCCCCACCAATCAAGGGCAAGGGAGAGAATACAGCATCTAGATTAGTTCTAGTGTTCATGCTCTACAGATCTAATGGCAAATGAACATGTGTGTGTGTGTGTGTGTGTGTGTGTGTGTGTGTGTGTGTGTGTGTGTGTGTGTGTGTGTGTGTGTGTGTGTGTGTGTGTGTGTGTGTGTGTGTGTGTGTGTGTGTGTGTGTGTGTGTGTGTGTGTGTGTGTGTGTGTGTGTGTGTGTGTGTGTGTGTGTGTGTGTGTGTGTGTGTGTGTGTGTGTGTGTGTGTGTGTGTGTGTGTGTGTGTGTGTGTGTGTGTGTGTGTGTGTGTGTGTGTGTGTGTGTGTGTGTGTGAAAATTTTATTGAGAGAAAAGAGAGAAATAAAGAAAAAAGAAGAGAGAGAGAGAGAGAGAGAGAGAGAGAGAGAGAGTGTGTGTGTGTGTGTGTGTGTGTGTGTGTGTGACAAAAAGAGAGAAAAAGAGAACGAAATTAAGTAAATATGTGTGTGTGTGTGTGAGAGAGAGAGAGAGAGAAGAAAAATAGAAAAGAGAATATAAAAAAGGAGAGGAAAGAGAGAGAGAGAGAGAGAGAGAAGAAGAGAGAGGAAAGGAAAAATAGGGGGGAGATATATATACATATATAAAGGAAGAAAGGAAGAGAAATAGTGGAGAGACAAATATTAAAAGAGGAGAGATAGAGAGAGGGAGAGAAAAGAGGAGAAAGAGAAGATAGAAAAGAAAAAAGAGGAGGGAGAGGACAATGAAAGAAGCAATGGAAGTGAAGTTTGCCTACCTTGCAAGGCTACTTCAGAGTAGCTTCATGCAATAATGCAAAGCTACCGTGCATTTCTTGGACCACTAGTACTATACTATTTTTGGTTTTATCATGACAAATAGGTTGGTCACAAATAAATATTCTATTATACCTCAATAGATGTAGGGTAAACTGTTTGAACTTATACACCTATGTAACTCAAACCACACTCAAATCACTATACCATATGTTGACTACAAGTGTTCAAAAGGCTGCACAATTCTTTAGAAAAAGCTATTATATTAATCAATCTAGCATTTTATGATAGCCGAGCTCCCTTCCATGCAAATTATATATATGGATTAAGTGGCAGCATAAGACTAGGATGTGCACATGTTAATTTTTTATTTAAATTTAATTTGTGATTCGTGCACATTTAGCCTTTGGGATATCTTGTATTATAATGGAGTTAGACACTATCATGGGAAATAACTCTGTAAGACCTCTCCACAAAATTCATGGCTTCGACTTCCAACATTTCATTTTGCATTGAAAATTTTGAGGGCGAGGAGAAATATCACACTTAGGCAACTCAAATTTGAGGGCGAGCAGAAATATCACACTTAGGAAACTCAAATGCACTTTCTATTCATGCATAAAAATTTATGGATGCTAATTCGAGATAGTGCACCATCATAAATAATTGAATAGAAGATAAAAGATATTGAATAGGCACTTGCTTCAATTGATTTACATCTTACTCTAGGCCTTATCCACCAAATTAATATCAAAGAAACAATAATGTGAAAGCAATAATTAGAATGATGTATATAAAAATGGATTTCCATAGTTTGCATCATGAACACAATGATTCACTTGCAGAACATGTATTGGAATAAACACACACAACAATCGGGACATTGGATAGACTTCTATTCTTTCAAAAGTGGCAATTTGTTTTGGCCACAATCTCTCACCTTGTCTCTCAACACTCTGCTCTAACTAATCATTCATTCCTCTCTCTATTCCAAGAAAGCAAGAACACAAGACTAGCTTCTAGGTGTAGTGAACTCACCAAATTATATTCTCACATTGTAATCCAAAAGCTTAAAGACTCAAAGATGGTACCACAACCCAATAAACATAATCTGATGCAATCCCTCCTTCACAACCACCATCGAGCACACCAATGAGTCAAGAAGCTTATAGAGAAGAAGAGAAAAGCAAGAAGACAATGAAGAGCTTTACTTTCCCTCAATACCTTACTCAATGTACCTCTCTCTCTCTCTCAACAATGGAAGCAAGATGATAGAATAGAAAGACTGAATGGTTGCACTAACAAAGTTTCCGTAGCATGAATGTTCTAAATTGGCAAATATAGGTGAGACATCCCACTCTTATATGACCAAGATTAGGGTTAGAGTTAGGTCACTTCTCTACGGTGGCACCACATTTGTATTTTAGGGTTTGGAACCCACTTTGTGTTTAGGATTTCCATCATTGTGAATTAGGATTTGTGCTCTCTTTTGGGTATCCTACCCACTTTGTGGATCTAGTATGATCAATCCTTGTAGCGTGCTTTGTCCTTGACCTAAATAGACCAAGCCTATACTATTCTAGTCACAAATCCATGTGTATAACCCTCAAAACAATTGTGAGTATGACAAATACAAATACTGGTAATAAATACAATGTGTACAAGAGTGATCCCTCCTCTCACAAAATAAATAATACAACCATGATAATATGATATCCATGAAGTATAAAAATAATATAAGTGCCCAAAATAATACACTAAAGTGCTCCAAAAATAATAATCCACCATCAAATAAATCAAGTACTTTAGCTTTCACTTTCCTTTGATACCTCTTTGATTGACATCATGAAGAGGCATGCAAATTTAAAAAACAATCAAACATCTTGGAGAAAAACAACTAAGACAAAAAGGATGAAGGGCACCTTTTTTGAAGGCAAGAAGACCAAAATACTTGAAGATAAAGAGCCTAACTACCCATTAGCTATAGCCATATATTGCACCTAGTGAGGGGAAAACAATCAATTATTGTAAAATCAATCGTGTAATTCACCTGACCAACTATAGTAGTTGAATAAGGCACCAAGAGGGGGTGTTGAGACATTAGTATGTGCGCATATATGAGCGGTGTCTTCTTTGTATGGAACATAATATGAATTGAACCTTAGAGTGTGGATAGATGAGGGTGAGTTGGATGGATAAGGATTTGAGGTGGCAAGACAAACTAGACTCAATCTAATGTATCCAACATACTCATAAGTCTATTTAAAGAGACAAGCTCTGTGCAAGATTGTATGGTTTTCTTTGCTCTCTCAAACCTATGACCTATCTTGTTAATGAGCCTCTATGAAACTTCTTTTCTTTTAGTTTAGGGGGTTCCTTTGATTTTACAAGGCTTATCTCCTTCACCTTTACATGCCCTCAATAGGTTCATTAGACCGCCCTTCTCTCTTGGTGTCAAGTAAGACAATGAATTGATATTTCCTATACTTTGTAAATGATTTGGGTGATGAACTTGTGGCTTTTTTACTCTTATATTTGGACTTGTAGTCTAGTACTACGTTCTTGATATGTTTGTACCAAAGATGGATTGAGAGTTTTGTCTTAGCCTTGTGGGACTTTGTGGGTGGTGGAATTTCAGGGTTGGAGTCATCACTCCCATCTATATTTAATCCAGTATTTTCCATGGATGGAGCATCAAAGGCTATTGTCAACTTCTTTATCAACTGCATTAGTACATTAGAGGTGGAAATCAAATTAACAATTCAATATCAAGTTCACTCATAGGCAAGTCAAGTACTTCTAAGTGCTCAAAATCATTTCAAATCTAATTTGATAAGCCATATATATGAGCAAACCTACCATTTGAGAGGGCTTGGGATCCACTAAGATTTTCTCTATTGGTTGGCCATTGATGTTGTGCTAGTCAATGGAGTCGATATCAGTTTTATCATCACTTTTATCATCTATTAGTTCTTCTTCCTCTAGTTTGCTTTCTCTTCAACATCTATACCTTATTTTTGCACAAGGGAGACAAAGATGTTTTTATGATAATTAAACAAGACTTGAAACAGGTTCATCCATTACCAATTTCAGCAATTAAGGAACTCATCAAAAGTTGAGAGATAAGCATTTATTTTACCATGGAAACATGGCCACCATTGGCTCAATATTTTTCGTCACTCAAGCTTGTCCATAGGAATATGATAGCCCTTGGTATGAATTTATACCATTAGGATAGGGTCCATCATAAAGAGAGGCATTAAGACATAATCTAATTGAAGATTGATCATTTGAACAATGGGTTCTCATACTTGACATTAGCTCAGGTAGTCGTATGCTTCTCAATCTCTAGCTCCTCCATAAGCAACAATTCAAGAGTGGGAAGAATGTGCATCCAATCTTGCTTGTTCTTGGGCACGAGATGTATCTAGTGACAAATTTTGGGTAGGAAGATAGCTAGTATCTCCACAAAACATGTTGGAAATTGCATCGAGATTGATTGGAGAGGTTCTCTAAGTCACCATTTTGGCTCTCACTATTTTCTTCTAATTTCCTAGGAAGACTAGGTTGTTGCTCCAATCTTGAATGACTCATGCATTGTGCATCTAAGGACATCCAAGAAACAAATTGTAATCAACCCCTTTCATAATAATGAAGTTGCGTGAAATTTTTACTTCAATACTTTTGACTGGCCAGTCCTTTAGTACATCCCATGGGCAGACTTTGAATACATTGATGATAGTCGAATTGAAAATGTACAAGCTCAATCAAGGGGTTTCCCCATACTCAATGCATATCTTGATTAAATATGCCAACTCAAACTCTCGTATCAATGATTTCGCATCTAATAGAGGCTTCCATTGGGAAGATAATACGAAGATCCACTCATTCATAAAAACTATTGATCCCCAGGTTTTGGTGGACACATGTTCAACTATATCTATCCAATTCTTGATTGTCTACCATGTGATAGAGCTTCATTACATCAAGACTCTTAGTGGAATTGAGACGTTTGTAGATGTGAGGGTCAAGATCATACTAAGTTCCATCCCTTGATGTTGGATATGGTGATGCCCTATATCTTGCAAAGTTATAAGTTCTCACTCTTGCATGTGTTGGCCAAAGTATAGTGGTTCGGTGAAAGAATTGCCAAGGTTTGGGAGTTGAGGAGGTAGAGATAGGTGTGATGCATGGGATAGGATGGAGAGATTGATTGTCTCCATAGCCATCTCTATGGGTAATTCCTTTTGCATTACTTTAATCCATTCCTTGATTGTATCCTACGATGGTTGATTGCTACTCAAGTTCAGACCCTCCTACTTTTTTGTTGTACCTTTGTTAGTTTGGGGTGATGTTCGTACACTCTTTGCACTTGAAACACGAGCTATGCATTGTAGGGTAGTTAAGACTTTTCTTTTCAACACCCATGTGCTTTCACCTTCTCTTTGCATTGTTTTTGCATATGCTTGATCCATTCATTGTGATTGGTCCCTTAATGATGATCCCACCTTTTCTACTATGCTCTTGGGTGATTGGATTTTCTCTTGATCCTTATTCCTAAGTGTGTTTTTCATTCTTGTCGGGAGGGTTTGACAAATGAGAGTACCTACTTGTAATATATCTATCAGATCAAACATGTGTCACTATAGGAGATCTAATAATGAATCTTATGTTGAGGATCTTACAGACTTCAACATTCAGCAACATCCTTTAGATGCTATATATCTTTGCTTCCATGCTTGCAATCTATTGTCTAGTATCATTGTTGATATCCAACCATCGGCTAAGAGTGTTTGTTCATTGCCCTTGCAACTCTATGAGTTTTTTTTCATGGCCTCAAGGGTCATGCTTGAGACATCAAGGTCAATAACATGATGGAAAGCATCAATGGTGGAGTGGAAGTTATTTGAGGCTCCTCCTAGATTTTTTATTATTTCCATCATGCTCGATATGGTTCTCCTTGTCTCTAGATTGACTAAATGAATAACCCAATTGATAACTTCATTGATAAGAGTGTTTTCAATATCAATAGACTACTAGGATTGGGGTTTCTACTTGTTGTGGGAGTTAGAATCTCACACATCCATTTTGCAAGTGCATACACCTATGTTGTGAGTTCGTCTCCTAGGTTTTCCTTTCTTGGTTAAGATTTCAGATTTTTTGAGATTATTATTTTTTCTTTTGTTGTTTGTTACCCCATTATGTTCCTTAAAGTTTTTTTTATTATGATTTATAGTTGTCTTTGCAAGCAAAGTTTTTAAGCTTAGTTTATGTTCAAGTGTGTTTTAGTGCATTGAGCGGTCAAAGTCTTTACTTGTTTAACATTTTAGTGCATGTTCAAGTGTGTTTTAGTGCATTGAGTGGTCAAGGTCTATATTTGTTTAACATTCTACCACAAAAAATTTACTTTGGGAGGGTGGTCAAGGTCTTCTCATGATCGTCAAATTCTCTCATATTATAGAGAAGTTGGAAGATTTGGAGAATAGCTTTAAGCTCTCCTCCCCCTCTAGAAAAGAAGGCAAGCCTTCAAGATTGGGAAATCAATTAAAGTATATACACAACTTTTTGAGTTTTGGGTTAGTTAATAATGAGTATTTTATTGACATATAGAGCAAGAGTGGTTTCATACAACAACTATGTTAGGAATCCACCAATACTAGAAATCAAGGTTATATTCGAGCTCAGTAGTAAGGGTGTCTAGGTTTGAAGGTTGAACCATGAGTGCACATAAATAGGATGCAATGTCACTGAGCAACAAGGGGCCATTAAAGTGACTAATTATGTGGAGCTCCTATTCAATGAGGATCTTATCTAGAAGTGGGTGATAAGCAACTCTTTCAGGGTGTCTAGTTTACAAGACTTGATGATAGACTGTAAGGAAGTAGACTTGCAATATGTGGGATCACATCTTAGCAAACTAACTACACAATGTTGTTCAACCAAGGTGATGAGTTTATTTATTGATTACATAGAGAAAGAGTGGTTTGATTTATATACAACAATTATGTTAGGGATCCACTAATAGTAGAAATCTAGGTTATATAGGTGTTCAAGTTTGAAGGTTGAACCATGAGTATGCATAGATAGGATGCAATGTCATTGAGCAAGAGGGACCATTAAAGTGATTAATGATGTGAAGCTCCCATTCAATCAGGATTTTATCCAAAAGTGGGTGATGAAGACCTCTTTTGAGGTGTCTAGTTTATGAGACTCAATGATAGATTATAAGGAAGTAGACTTGCAGTATGTGGGATACAAAATGACTGCACAATGTTGTTTAGCCAAGGTGATGAGGTAGATACCTTTAGTAGCCATGCCATATCTTAATCATACCTATGCCATGCAAAGTGGCTAGAGGAGGTACATTACTATGCTTAAGTGCTTCAATCTTGGATGGGTTTATAAGTTTCGTATCGGGTGTCATTGAGAGGTATTCAACATTTTGTAGTTATTTCTCGAAGAGCTCACATGGGAGTTGCTCTTGGATGGTAATGCCTTTGCGATATAAATGCTCTTGCTCTTCCCATGTGGGGTGCCATTGGGATGTGAGAATAACCTATCATTGTTAGCTAGATGAGTTTTAAGAAGGTACCAAAGGTTGAGTCTAGTTGTAAGAAGCATTCTGTTGGAGAGAATTTAGTTTCTTGAACTAATTATTCTACCATCATATAGATTGAGCATCAATGTTAATTCTTTTCTAAATGACCAGGAGGTAGTGATCCCCACTCACTAATCTTGAAGAAGACACATTAAGACCTTGCTTGCTACATAGACCAATTAAGGCCTAAGGTGTATTGGGGTTGTTGTCTTGAAGTATTGGTTGTATACAAAGTATTTGTGATGTGAATATCAGGGGCTGGCAATAATATTTGGTCTTAAAGGCACTCAAAATTTGATAGTGTAGGCACGTCAAGAGGAATCAAATGATTCGCAATTGGATGTTTTGGTCAATAAAGCAAGATGGGCCTAGAGTTTTCATTAAATGCAATGGTTGTGGAAGTTTTGCATGTAGTCTAGTGGAATTTTTTCTAGGATTTGGGTGGTGAGATTGGCTTATCCCTGTCTTCTTATGGATTTTCTTTAGATAAAGTTGTGGCATAGGGATGTTACTACTATGTTTCTTATTTTTTAGTACTCGAGCTAGCCAAAGTAGGCCAAAGAAATAGCTCATGGTGGTATGGTCACAAGGATGTAGTTTGCTTAGGAAGCCAAAGGCATCTACACCCTTGATAAGGCCCTTGGACACATAGTAGAGCCTTAGTATCCATTGAGGTGTTGTACATGGCCTATGATGATTGTATATCTGTTTATGGCCTATGTAGTAGAGTCTTGGTACCCATTGAGGTGTTGTACATGGCCTATGCTGATTGTATCTATGTTTATGACCTTTTTGTTAAGAAGAGATGGTGGTTCAAGTAGATGTAGCTCCCATTTAGGATTAGGACTTTGGCCTCCATTGCATTTGAAGTAGCTAGTAACTAGTACTCACAAATGGTTGATTCTAAGCATCAAAAGTTAGAAGTTGCATAAGGAGAGAAATTTTGATTGTGTGAACACATGCCTGGGGGGGTGGTGAGGTGGCTTTAGTCATTTGCATTAACCCTGGAGTTAGGCCCTTGGAACTAAAAAGTTGAGGTGACCTATGCATCAGTGAATTTCAAATGGATGTGCTTATAAATGTTATTGGAATTACCTCAAGCTCATGACAAAGCTACAGCAGTAGCAACCCATTTTGCCATATAAAGACAAGCTTCCACCACTATTTTTGACATAAATATAGGTACTGATCAAGTAAGGGTGGTTCAACTCCATCTCAAAAATACATTGTCACCCACATTATGTGTGTAGTCGTTGCTAGAAGACACAATAGATAGTAGGTTCGCCATTTATACACACCTCTTCTTCCCAAGTCATCATTACAACGTCATGAATCTATAAAGGAATATCTCCTCAACAAAAGGATACCTCCAGAAAACTCAAGCCACTTCCTCAATGGCGGCCTATCTTCCTTGCACTCATTTGTATTTCAGTCAAAAAAAGTAAATTCAAAGAAAAGAAGAGAAAAATCATGTCACACTTTCACTACACCTAGGGGTCCTCAATTTATATGCATTATGTGGCCTTGATTGGCCAATTCTATCTTTAATCTCCTAGCCTATGCCCCCACATCACAATCTCAGGGCACATCAAGGGCAAGAGACCCTTGCCTTACTCCAATGACTTGTCACCCTAAGATCAACACAACACAACAACTTCACACCAGTTGTGTCCTCAAGTGTGGGACAAAATTCCAAGTTCACATGGAATTCAACCCCACTCTCAATTACATAAGCGAGTGCACTAATCACTACACAAGTAAGATAGGCATACCCCTTAGGAAGAGCACAAGTGCCATAACAGGTACACTAGACTCCCAATAAATCCTTTAGTACTAATGGCCCATGTCAACTATGATCCATCATGCCTTTATCCACTAGACAACCACCATCCTCCCACTCTTCAACATAGCTATTAGAGCATAAGCAAGCATCAACCCCACAACTTCATCCATCTTTATCCACTTCTTCAATGGCAACCACTATCTCACCTCTACCAAGACTTCCTCATCAACCATCCCATCATTCCTTGCATGTGACAACAAACTATTTTTTGTGTGAGTGCCATGGGATTAGCACTAGTCTAAGAGGGGGATTAATGCAAAAGGCTCCTTCATTTTGAAAAGAAATTGTTATATTAAAAATTAGGCATTTCATTAAGAGCCATGCTCCCTCCCATGTAAATTGTATATGAATTAAGTAGCATCATAAGACTAGGGTATGCACAAGTTAATTTTTCATTAGAAATAAGGTCTAGATGCATGAAAAGGAGAAAGATCAATAATGTGGCCACAAAGAGGGCTCAATGCCCAAGGGGGATGGGGAACCCTAACCCTAAAAATCTTGTATATAAAGGATGAAAAAGAATAGATATTCTATTCATGTGCATGCTAGATTTGCTCTATACCTCTCTTGCTACTCTATTGTCCAACTATATGAGAGTGAAGGAGAGGGAGTGAGGTAGAGTGTGTGGAGTGAGGAACTTATGGATTGTGAAGCTTCATTCTCTTCTTTCCTCTTTATCTCCATCCCTTCACGGTGAGTTCAGTGCTTAAGAGTGTGTGGTGTTGAGTGTGTGAGAGAGTGAGAGAGTGAGTGATGTGCAATGTGAACCTCTTCTCCATCTCTCCATCTCCTCTCATTCATGGTATCAACTCCTCTCAAGCACATAGACGATAATAAAGCAAGGAGGTGGGTACATGCATTGATCATGAAGCATAGCTTGGCAATGCAAATGACAACGACATGGTAAGTATTGGTAAGTTTCCTTGCTAATCACCTAGAATCATTAGATTCATGTGCATGTGTGAGTAGGCTAGGTAAGAGATAGTCATGGCTTCGTGTGTCGAATCCTTTGAAAAATAAGGGTGTGTTTGACAATCCCAACATTGATCTCATGGAGTGCAACATCATGACCTTCGATATCATCACAAATAAAATGGAATAAATATGATGATCCATACTTATTATTTTTTGGCTTTATCATCACAAATAGATGGAAAATACTCATTTGTGAATCAATCTTACTACACTTAGGGTAAAGGGTCCATTTGGAGACAAATAAGGGTCCCATTATTTTTCTAAGAAGTATTGATATAAATTTCTGCAAGCTCCCATTCATGGGTATGTATCAACACCATGCTACCATAAAATATTTAAACCATGTAGGTTTTGTCAACAAGCAGACTAGACATGGTTCATAACCTAGTCCAACAAAAAGATATCAAGGGACCAATTATATTAAGTGTTTAACAAATTCTAAATACAAATTATTTGGATAAGGTTTGATAAATGTTATGTTTACACTTATTTGTTTGAACATTAGCTTACAAGTGAATGTGTGTATATATGTGCACACATTTGATCAAATGAGTGCTAGCTAAATATCTATTTTGTCATGTTATAAGGGGATGTTACTGAAATTGGCTATAAAGCCTTTCCTTGGATTAGATTATGCAAATACACACTTAGACATTAGGAAACAAAATATCTTTCAAAGAAAGCTAGAAAATTATCCTTAGAAAATAATTTTCCCAATCTTTAGTGTGAAGACACTCAATGAGTGTAAATCCACAATATGAGATCCTTCCAAAGGCATGTCTCTACTTTTACTTTCAAGCATACAATGGGTGAGATAAGTAGGAGAACCTTCTAAAGACATGTCCCAATCTTCACTTGTTCTTCCTAAAGTCATGGAATACTATGTATAAGTGAATATGTCAAAGTGAAAAACTACTCTTGAATGAAAGAAGTTTCATACTAAGTGAATGGGATGTTGAAGTCAAAAGAACAATAGTCAATGATGAGAACACATTTCTACATGAAAATGAGTGCTTTTTAATGGCAAGGATCTGTACTTTGACGATATGTTTGGTATAGCTTCTAATTTTCTTTTACCTTTCATTTGTTTTCAAACAAATGCAGAAAACAAGAAAGGGATACAAGTCAATCGGCAAGATACGACAACATGTGAATAAGAAAGGGGTCACTTCAGCCACAAATATATGTACACATAGTCACTGCTCCATCATAGTAAAAAGACGCTAGAAAGTCTCATCAATTACATTACTTGGTCTTCACATTGGATTAAATAAATATCATGATTATCTAAGAGTTATGTAGTTGATATTTACTTTTGAAAGGATAACACACTTAAAAGTTCTACATAACCAACACACGAGTTTCTAGAACTACTTGGCTTTGAAGTAAATCTAGCCAAAACATCTCAACCATGAAACACTTCTTGAGATAATCAAATCTCATTTAGGATAAAGAATGAGGTAATAGTGTTTGATGTAAAGTGGTCAAATGTGATCTAGAATAGGCCATTATGTTCAATAAAGTTAAAATTAAATTTTAGACAAGACCCTTAGATGTCTCACTATAATATTGCATGTGGTGAAGTGTGTGCAACTCATGAATGAACCACTAGGTTTTCTCCCTTGGGAACAAGGTGATGTAAAGACATCTTTGGGAGAGAAACTTATTGATTAACGTATATTGTGAGATTTTTCTAAATGGCACTTTTGTTGTATATGCATGAATTATTACATGCTATTGGCACAGTCCACAATGTGACACTAAATTTTGTTGTTTTGCACATATAGACCTTGAACTTTGAATGTTTCAAACCAAAGAAAGCATTAGTTTATCATTGCAAGTGTCCTTGCATTCTCAAAGTTGTTAACTAATGGACAAAGGTTTTCCTACCAATAATTCTTTAGAGTTAGGATCCACCATCTCTCAATCCAAATAGGGTAGGCCTACTTGATAGAATACTACCTCTATAAAGTTTTTATTACTCATTGAAAGCTAAATGGTTTTGTCAACAACATAGTCATTTAGATAATATGAAAAGACATAAGGTAGATGATAGGATAAATTATTGTTGCACCTCCTTATAACAAGATACCAAAAGCAAGACTTGGTTGACTCTTGGCTTGTTGACATTAGCAACTATCAAGTCACTAACCATGGATCTTCCATGAGTCAACAATTTTGGTAACTTTAAGTGCAAATATTTGGTATTGCAAGGAATGAATGTGTGAGCAATCTTGAAAATCAAGGTATTTGTAAAAAGAACAAAAAATCAAATCCTTCTCCATTCACAATCTTGCTACATACAAATTAGCTAGCATTCTCATGTAGTCTATCTCTTACTCCTTGTGTGGTAGAGCAAGAATATTAGATGATTTGTAGCTATAGCAATAGATATCAACATTGAGTCTAGCAACTTCTAGTCTACAAGTTTATACTCTTGTTAGGAATTTTAATGAAAAATCATTTTCAAGGTTAAGACTCAACCCCTAGAATGCATGACATGATTGATTTATAAGATTTGCCTAAAGATGTTAACTTCTTATTAATCATGTAGGAGCTTAATTTATGAATTGCTTGTGCCTTATAGCATCATCTTTATTATTTGGTATGAATCATGATGGCTCAAAGGCTAGCACCTAAATGCATAGCTACCCTATCAAACCCACAAGCACACTCTATATAGTAGTGTGCCTACCAAAATCAAGTTTCGACAATTGAGGCCTTAAGGTTTCTTGTTGATCATTACATGAATCATCATCTTAAGGTCATTGATTATACTTAAGTTTCATGTATTGGCATGCATTTGTAAACACATAAAATTGAGTTTATTTTATAACATTTGGTAAACGCCTCATATCTTCAAATTTTATGAACTTCAAGAATAGAAATTTGTGTGAAGGCTTATGAAAGGTAAGTTAGTCCTTATTTGTGGTCCCCAACTTACCTTTTAGCAAAGAAATGGAGTGGAAATTTCTGTTCTAAAATTGTCAAACCAAGTGGTGCTAAAGATCAATGGGTGGTCAACATACTTGTCCACACCAAATCAAGAAAAGTGATTGTTTGTCAAGAGTAACAAAGCAAGTCATTTGAAAGCCTTTGCACTTCCATGCGTGAAGAGACACTTGCCAAACAAGTTGCATCTCATAGCTTGGTCCCTAAAGTTAATATATCATGTGCAAAATGAAATGCATATGTTTTAAGTGTAAATATGCTATCATTCAATATTTACTATAAGATGCATAGAAAAGGTGCCAAAAGGAGATATCTCTATGAAGAAAGTTTCCATCTCCTTTAAAAGAATGTCAATTCTTGGAACAAGGCCTCAATAACCATTGGTGCAACACCCATATTTTATTTGACAATATCATATGGAATCAATGGTTAGCTTCCAATCATGCATGCTTTTTTCATAACTATTTGTCTCTCCATGGGCTTGCCATCCATCATAAAAAACTTTCTCTAGTCCATCCTATCCAAAAAGTAGTACCATCCTCATGCTACAAAGGGCAATCTCCCACATTTGTGCTCCATATAGAAAAGTTGGTGTTATGAACATGTCAAAAAGACAAATCTTGCTATGTAGATTTTGATAATATATGTATGTAGCTACATCTCCAATCCTAGTGATGCAATGCCTGTTGCCAAACTAGCCTCTAACTTTTCTTAATGGAGAATTGTGGTCCATTTTGGGTGTTACCCTTAGGTAGACATGGTATCTAACTTATGCCACCAACAACAACTAAATATAGATTAATAGATTAGACATTACATCTAAGTGGTCTTTTAATCCCTTTGGTGAGTTGAAAATAAGAATGATGTCACACACAACACAATAGGGATCTTGCTTGTCCTTCCTCAATAAGAACCATGATTGTAAGTACATGATCCATTGTGGTATACCCTCACTTAAAATTTTCTTGCCTAAGTACTAGGAGCCCAACAAGCTAAATCATGATTTCAGATAGAGTCCTATAATTTTTAGAAACCATAGGATCCTTGCTTTTAGACATTGATACTATAGTGTGAGTTGACCATCTGATTGAGAAGCCTTTGCACATGGATTTATGGAAATGTGGACAAATGCCAAGCAAGTGTATGGCACGCATTTGGCAAATGCTCTACCACCAACAACTTAAGCTTGGGTTGGCCCATTACTCTCCCATTAGGGATCCATAAGATAAAGAAACTATTGTGGTAAAGGCAAGATGCTACTAGGTGGGGGTGCATAGAGTATTGCCATGTAAATTGTATAAGGATATAGCATAATCCTGCCATGCCTTGAATCTTATAATTGGGGTAGCATATTTTCTTTCTTGAAACATCTTCCATACCCTCTCGTTTCTTAGCCTAAGATCAGTTAATGATCAAGAGTGACCTCTCCCTATAGGCAAGAACAAGTCCCATTACACTCATCATCATACCAACCATTTTGTGGGACAATATTGCATTGAGGACCCCTAGAAGACATGTGTATGAGGGCGTTTGGATTGTGAAGGTGTTGAATATATTTGCTAAAAGTATATAAAAATTTTCAAACATGCTATTCATACTAAGGGTAAACAAGAAATGGAATACCCTAGAGGTCACTTGAGTGAAATGGTATATGGGGTTTTAGGGTACGTGTGAGTAGGGTGGGTGTCTTGTGTGTTCTTGGATATGCATGGTCCATTGCCACTCCCATAAGTCAAAACAAGGCTCTAGATATTAGATATCAAGATAGGAGATCCCATAAAATAGCTTATTGTACTCATTCGTCCTTTTTTATTCCAAGATGTAAGGCTATCGCACCTTAACCATCAAACCAAACTAGCAATTTGTTATGAATAAGCAAGCCATATCAAGTCCATAGAGTGAGGAAGTATGTCCAATCACCTCTCCCTAGTGAGAGACATTTAAATATACAATAGCCACACACATCTGCACACACATAGATAGATAGTAGATAGATAGATAGAGAGCTACCCCTTCCAAAAGAGTAACAAGTACTAATTTTGAACTCGTCCACCACCATGAAATTATGACTTTATGCACCACATAATGATGTATTTGCAAACCATCATGCATATTGTGAGGGACTCAAAACCAAAAGAGACCTATCAACCACCCATAAAGCATTTTAGACATACCCTATTTGATGCCAACACATGAGAATCTTGATCTAATTCATAATATGAAAATCATCTCGTCCAAAAAAAGCCCTTTGAACACTCATAGTTGTGTCCTTTTAGCAAGGTTGGCAAATGATGATGGTCAAATCAGAGATGGGATAAATATAGCAATCATGGTGCAAGTATCCATCTAAGTGATAAGGCTATGTGTGATATGAAAAACATGCTCAAATAATGTAAAATACGTATCAATATAGAGTGTAGTTTGGTATTGTGACATCTTCTCCATCATCATGATGCTAGGACTCAGTAGGAAGAGAAGGAAGAAGACAACTTCCCTCTTGAGAGCACTATGGTTGAGATGACAAAAAGAAGAATATGGTTTCATCCTTTTCTAGGGATGGCCTTTTATGAATAGAAACCTATATGTACATTTTGATAGCATTTACAAAAATAAATTATTGTAGGTTTCCTACAAACAAGATAGTGCAAGAAATTGGGTGAGCTTAAAAGACGTCCAATAATTGCATCCCTAGTAATTTTTGAATGACGTGAGATGTGTGTCAACTAACTTAAACATAATGCCAATTATTGACAAGCATTTATCTTTGAATATTTCAAGTCCATAGTTATCAAGAAGCTTAAACTACAAATTGCTATCACATAAATAGATGCATCAATCTTATGAAAGTGACTACTTTTGACACACCAACAATAAACCAAACAAGGGCACACTATTGCATGCAAGAGCATTGCCCTTTTTTCCTACATGAGAGAGAGAGAGAGAGAGAGAGAGAGAGAGTGTGTGTGTGTGTGTGTGTGTGTGTGTGTGTGTGTGTGTGAATGGGTGAGTGAGTGAGTGAGAGAGAGAGAGAGAGAGAGTGTGTGTGTGTGTGTGTGTGTGTGTGAGTGAGAGAGAGAGAGAGTGTGTGTGTGTGTGTGTGTGCATGTGTGCGCGCACGTGTGTGTGCATGCACCTTTTTTCTTTAATTTTTTAAAATAAAATCCTCTTTCTCAAAAAGCAAGATATCCACATATTTCAAGGCTAGGTGGACCACTTAACTAAATTTTCATATTAGTGTCTCCTTCTTTTGTTCCTTGATAGGATGTAGGTTGTAATTGTGGATCCCTCTTTGGAAATCCCTCTTCAAAAGTACTCTACTCCTCACTAATCTTTTTAGACTTGTTCTTCTTCCCACTCCCTAGCTTTCCCATTTGAGGGGTGGAAACTAAGTCCTCCTCTAATGATGGTAAAGGAGACATCTTATGGACTTGGCTAAACAACCTTGCAAAATGCAAGAGTTGACTATCAAATTTACAGATGGTGGGAGATTGGTATTGTAAGATCGCTTGTTACATTAAAAAATGAAACATTTTGGGGACGTCGTATTCAAGAACAAAGTGACTTGTTTATCATCCAACTTTGGACAACTAGTGGTAGCCAACTTGGCAAGTAATCTTCAATATTTTTTAAGGGCACGATATAAGTGTCCCCAAAAGGGGAAAACTTCAACCACCACTTTCAATCCATTGACATTATACATCTCCATGAACTCTAAATAGATGATTACTTCTCCTATCCTGACGGACACATGCTCACCTTTTTGCCTTAAGCATGCCGTGCGTAGAGACCTTTGAAATAACATAAGGGGTTTTTCCCAAGGTTTATCCCAGCCCTGCAACCTTCCCATCTATCCATAGAGGTAAGTCAGGAATGCAACCCACATTCGGCATATGTATTATAGCACATCACTGTGCGAAAAGGAAATTCATGGCACTAAGAAACTAGATTGCATTTATATCCCATTAGACATCCCATGCTAGTCTCTCTTAGTCCATGGCATTGATAAACCAAATTGCCCTCATATCCCATTACACATCCCAATCTAGTCTCTGTCACTCTTAGCCTACCAAAACCATAAAGTAACCTTTACCGATGAATCTATATTGCACCAACACTACTTTGGCTTCAAAGAAGAAGTAGGCAAACCACCTACATAAACTCATCTTTTCAAGGTGACTTCCCCAAAAAATGCATCAACAAACTAGTGCATGTCAAGTCAATACACCACTACTTGATTCTAGCAAGACAAGACCATAGGAGCCCTATTAGATTTTTTACATGTACATGCACCCCATGACATCCTAGGAAGCTCCTAGTATGCTCTTATGTCAATGCTAATATACACACTTTGGAAGGCCCGAAAAGGGAAACTTGCATCATAGCTTAGCAATGCTAATATACATGCTTTGGTTGGCCCAAAAAGGAACCCACATCATAGCATAGCAAAATGAATCGTGGGATGTGTGTGTTTCATTGATTTTATAATACTAGAAAACCATTGGTGATCATTGCATTACTAAAGAACATGTATTGAGAAAGAAGTTAAGTGTGCAAACTCTATGAATTTTCAATCAAAAATTTTGATTGATCAAACAATTGTTTGATGGAAGAAAATTCCTAGAATCCAAAATAAAATGAAATCATGGAGTTCTCATCCCATTATAAATGAATTACATAAATGTTTGAAGCTTTAAAAATCATACTTAGAAGAATTCATTGTGGGATGCAATGGATTTGGTCATCAAACATGTCTACTTTCAAAAACTTGACATATAATGGTATATTATGCTATCAATCAAAATAAATTCTTGATTGATCTTTTGTTTTGGATGACAAAAAATTACCTAATAGAGTTCATGCATGTCAATCACATGAAATGTTGGCACTTTTAGTCCTTGGATTTGGAGCATGAATGTATGATTGCAAATCAAATACCTTGTTGATCCTATCAATCCTTGCACCAAGTGCAGTGTCATGCATTCTTTCATATAAGTAAAAGTGCCTTTGATTTGGGTTGCTTTGTAATGTGACTTACCTTTGCAAAGGTGCTAATGCCTATTAAATAGATATATCCAAGGCTAGGAGGGGGCAACTAGTAGCTATAGGCACAAATCCTACAATGCCTTTGCTTATTAGCTGAGGAGATTCTCAATTTGTACAAAGCTGCAAGCATGGATGATTTGAAACAAAAGGTGCCACTGATTGAGGAAGTCGGCAAAGGGAAATTTGCTCACATACCAAAGAATTCATGCAACATCAATTCTACAGATAGCATTCTAAATTGTTACACCTCACAAGATCTGACAAATTTTATGGTCAATTTGTACATTTATGATGTTAATGCCCAAAGGGAGCCCTCAATGTGAGGATCCTTCCAACTAATATACAAGGATATCAAAATCCATCTATACTTTCATGGTTTCATAATCTGCTTCTACACTTGTGTTAAGGAAGCTCCTCTTAATGCAAGGGAACTTCCAAGTACTATAAAACAAGTCATAATCTATTTATGCATTTGTGGGTTCATGTAAACATAGAATCAAACCACATGCTTCTCACTAGGGCGGCGCTGGATGCCTGGTAGACTACCATTTTTAGCTATAGCTAATCTAGTTCAACTTTGTGTTGCCTTTCAACTAGTTGCTAGAAGCCCAATTTCATTACTATTTCTAGATACCTCACTTGATAGTCCTCTAATGTGGTGTAATCCATGTTGTTCATCCCTCATTTAATGAATGTTTCAGTATAAGTTGATAACCTATCTACTGCTCCTCAACTATGTACACATGGGCACCATTAAGTACAAAATATATAGTGGTTACAAAAGGGAGAGCCTAAGTGGATGTATGAACTTGTTTCATGTGATCTAACTGTTAAGCAAAATGACTATATGACCATCATGAGATCAGTAGGTAGCTCTTGGATATTGTTACCTACAAATTGCTTATAGATGTGTAGCATTGCACCATGAAAAGAACTTGCATTGTCCAAAAATACAAAGTTTCCTCCTTGAAAAGACATAGAAAAGGATGGCATTGCAAAATTAGGTCTTTCTGGAGTGTGCAATGAGCAAAACAAAAACACTTCCACAAATTCAACACCACGCTTGTTTGAAAATGACTATTGTAGAACCAAAGGCCAAGAATTACATGTTATCATTTTGAGACAAACAAAAAATAGTCTAACTTGTGGTAGGTATGTTACCCTTGAGACCCTCATAATCTCATTAAGGACTTCATTTTACTACAAGCAATCTCTACACCCTTGTAGTTCATCCAATCATTCACGCCATAAATAAATGAAGTTGGCACTTTTCAATCAAGTACACTAGGAAACCATCAAACAAAGAGAGTTAAGACTTCAATCAAAATATAACATGCATGAATCACTCGAGATTTTTAATCTATCCCAATGGATCTACCTTTCATTATCCCTTAACAATGCTCTCGTAACAAAACTGCATCCATTTCACCAAAAATATGAAACTCGCCATGCCAAAAGTGGTGCTTTTGGATGTGGCAGTGCTCCATGTGAAAAATGCATTTGAGGCAAAGCTCTTCACTAACTTAACCAGCTAATATATGGTAAATGTGATCTAGAAACGATTATTCCCACCAAAGATTTACTGGTAGGAAAAAGGAGCCAAAAAGCTAATGGATGATGCAAACATACCTAAATACTAACCAATGAGCAATCGAATTTCTTCATTAGTCAAGACATCCCCTAAAGAAAGAGTCCAAAATTATCCCTCGATGTAATTCTTGACCAAGTCATGGCCCTAGTGACCAAGTATTATGCAAAAAGCATGCAACTCATATGTAATGTCTTGTACCAGTGGCATTTTGTATTTCAGGTATTCACAATGCACATCAACTAAAACTCATTAAAAACATTCAGTGTTTAATCTATTTACATTAAAGACAATATATATGAATTACTAATAATGATCTTTGGAAAAGGAAAAAGATTTCATTTGATTCTTGTATCTAGCATCTCGTGAGCCCTCGGCTCTCTCCATTGTACTTGGTGTCATCCCCATAGTTTCTCTTGCTTCTAGGTGGACTAAATTCCAAGGCATCTTCATTGCATTGTGAAGAAAAACAAACAAATTATTGCAAACCTTGATCGATGATTGTACATCAATCATTTTCCACTCAGAGATACGTCGATATACATCACTCATTTTCTACTCAGAGGTATTTCACTATACACTTGCCAAACCCACATCTATATATCTATACATGTAGAATATTATCCTAAACACCTATCAATTTTACAAATAACACTCAATGGCACATGTTTGAATCATATACAAGCCACACATTCACATAGCATTCAGTAGAATTCAGTGGCACTACTCTCATCTTGTAGAGAAGGCTTTACTACACGATATGAATAATGATGAGAGTTAGCTACATCATGAAGTTTAGTTCATAGAGGAGTACAGAAAGGAAGTGGATAGATTCTCAATATGCGGATATTACCGTGAGGCCAGGTAAGACGATCAATTAGAGAGATATTGATGTCATGAAGATGAAGCAAAGATCGATAGCAATGATGCGGAAATGACTGGCAAGAGCATCAAAACGCATACGACAATCGTGGCACCTTTTGACTCGTTATGGATTATCGAGAAATCACGATTAAACATGATCGAAAAAGCAGCTAATTTTAGAGAGAGGGAGACACGCACACGCACGCGTGCACGCATAGAGAACCTTTGCGCCACGCCAGCCCCGTAGCAGCGATCAAACTTCTTTCCCTTCTTCTAAACAGTCCAGCATCCCCATGCATGCTAGCTTGTGTGACTGTGCCAACACATGCACATGCATATTAAGCAAGATATCCATGCACTTCAAGGCTTAGTTGGCCACTTAATTGAAGGTACCAGCAGGTAATAAGCATCTCCCTTAGAACGCAATGCTTATAAAGAACACATAAATAAAGCATACAACTAGGTGTACCCACAACAATCGTTTATAAATAAATGGTAACTCTCGCATGTAAAAAGATATTGCTTGATATCACCACACATGTGGTGCTACACATATAATGTAATGTCTTCTCACAAGCAAAATGCAATATGTTGAGCAAATCTATATGCTGCATAAAAAGAAAAGAAATGCCAAACCTAATACCAATTCTACTTGGCACGTGTAGAGCGCTGCCAACCTTTCCCCATGTTTTATATTTTTATAAAAGTGCACTTGACAATCTCAAACCCCTACTATTAGCAAAAGTATCAATGAAAACAAGTTGCCATGTCTACACTTGTTCCAACCCCCTACACATGAGGCCATTGAAGATAAATGGTGGCTAATAAATGTGGGCATACAATGAGTTGCTGCCACCAAATACCTCTCTATAAATGGATATGTTTGGAGAAATAAAGAGTATGTTTGCAAAAGTGATTGGGATCTCTCTCTCTCTCTCTCTCTCTCTCTCTCTCTCTCTCTCTCTCTCAGAGAGGGGAGAGAAGAGTATCAATATCAATAACTAGCTATTATGGAGAGTACCAACATATCCCTTTTGGCTTCAAGTTGTTCATGATTCTAAGATGATGGCTTGTTTAGTAAAGGTGGTCTTATTAACCATTCACTCTTTTGAGGATAGGTGTGCTTATGAGGTTGATCATATATGCATTTACTATTTCTAAAGGGTTTTGAAGGGAGGGATGAGCTTACATGGCAATTGTTTTGAGATGCATATACTCAAGCAAAGCTAATGTGCAAGGTAATACTAAACCTAAGATGAGGGTATGGGATTTACACAAATGCATTATATACTATTTGAAATGCTGTTTGGAATGGAGTTGCAAATATGGAAGTGATCATTGGTTGGGCAAGCTATTCACACACTTAGGCATGGTGGTTAGGGGGAATAATTATGGGTTTGGCCCTTCTAGGTGGGCAAGTAAACATGGCTTTGCAAGGGGTTCAACTCCCCTTAAGCTTGATGTATAGGATGAGAGAGGTATCTTAAGTCTTCTATGAATTTGTGTTTTAACTTTGACATTTGCAAAATTCAACCTATTCATTCACAATCATTAACATCTTCAAATTTCCTATCTATTCTTTCACAATCGTAAACATAGTCAATAATTATCAAAGATATTACTTTTGATGGTATGTCTCTTCCAACAAATTTGAACATAGTGGGGCTCTTTGATGGATTGGTTTTTGGTGTGGATAGGAGTAACTTGTAACTTGCAAACTCATGTTTGCAAATGATGATGTTCTTTGTGTTGTTAGCAATCCAATATCACCAAGAAATAACACATACAAATAAAGAAAGAGATGAGAGTGAATCAAGAGAGGGGAAAGGTATCAATGAGGCTTGTGTGTGATGTTGCATGCAAAATCCTCCCTCTTCAATGCTGTTCTACTTCTTCAAAGAAAGAGGTAGCTAAGATGCATTAGTATATCTATAGCCATGGCCTCTAAATGGTTTGTCAACTTTGTTTATCTTTATAGCTTATGATTCTCCTCTCCATCTCTCAAGTCATGGAGGCAAGTTGAAATGGCTCTCATGATTGGAGTGTTGGGGATAAAGGTGCCTCTGCCTAGCCGCTTGTGTATTACTACACTAACAATACCCGCACTTGCACATTGCAGGTGGCGGACGCCCGTCCACCATCACTTTATTCTTTATTCTTTTAGTGATAGATGAATAAAGGAAAGGCCAATCACACATTGTGACTGCTGGAGTTCCCACATTGTGAGTCTCTCTCTCTCTCTTGCTCTTACTCTCCCGTCATAGCTCTCCCGTGTAAGATTTGATCCTTCTCACCTTTCAACTGGTATCAAAGCATGGTTGCTTGATCATTCGAGCTTGGTCTGTGACTCCTTTAGCATTCATTCAAATCCCTACACAATTGGTTCTCACTCTTGGCAGCCATATCTGACTCCTTCAAGCTCTCAGCTTCTCGAGCACCGGCCCATTTGGGCACCCTCAAGGCATTCCTTCAGAGGTATTGAAGCATGCTTTTGAGTGTTTATTTCATTTTGCAAGGTATAGTAGGAAGGGGTAGCCATAGCTCCAACCATTGGAGCTCCCCTATTTCATATATTGGCTCCTACCTGATTAGGCTTGACAGTGCAGGCCTTCTTTAGACCCTACTTGAGTCCCCCCTTCCACCCCATTAATGCCATGTGGACCAACAACATACTCAGCAACATCAGTCCTATTTGCACTAGCTTGAAGACTTGCAAAAATCCATTTTTTACTTCAACCCTCCCTTGGCACTCATGGCAGCTTGAAAACACTTCATTTGGCACTTGGGAACACCCCCTTGATGCTCAGTATTGGTGGTTTATCATTGGCATTGATTTGTGTACTGATTTATCTCAGTCTAAGACTATTTTTCACAATCCACAAGCAACCACAAACAATATTACATCAGTAATTTATGTTTATGATTAGATAGCATTGACATCTGATGGGTCCTGAATGGTCCTCGAATGTTAGGGGAATGTATGACTATTGATTGGTCATCATTTGGAGCTGATTTAGTGGCCCGAGATACTCAGTTTTACACAGTAAATCACTATTGTACACTCCAAACTGAAGCTTATTTAGTCACTTTATGCTCTGCCTATTGGTCATGGGTGCTTCTCCCGGGTGTTTTATATGACTATTGGGATGCAAATGAAGCTTTGGATGGTTCTAGAATGTATTTTGAGCCTTGTTTGAGCTTCGTATTGGTTGGCATTTACTTGACATTGGTCTACACTGGCATGCTTTGTGACAGAGATTATACATATGTTCTATGTATAACCTATTGGTACATGCTTAATGCTTATGTTACCTACACATGCTAGTTATATTGTATGGACTTGAACGCTACTAGAGCTTCGTTTGGGCTTGACTTTGGATATTCTGGAGCGTATTTTGGTCTTGCTTTGGCTCTCATCAAAATTTGATTTGGATTGTCTTCATGACATTAGATGCTATCATTGGATACTTGACCACTCATATGCTCTGGATATATGATCTTGGATACTCCGTCACTGGTGCTTTTACATGCTTTGTTTGAGCTTATTTTCTTGACACTTACGGCTTTTGTGCTAGTGAAAGCATCTTTGTATGCTTATTAGACATTGAGCAGTGCAGATTATGCATATTGAGCTTTTGGATCTTTGAGACCGGGATCTCCTTGTGGATGATATATGGTTGATATACCTTGGTCCGTGTAGATGTACTTGGGCTGATTCAGCTTTGTATTCACTGAGCAGACACTAACTTGTGTCAGGTCTGTGGTATGTATATTTTGCCTTGTTGATTGGGAGGTGTACAGACTTTACTAACGGACTTTGTCTGACATGCTTGGGTGTTGGCTCATGTCACTTTGAGTGTTACATGCTTGTTTATGCCCACTTGATATTGGTTTTGCATTGACAATCAATTATTAACTTTGAATATTGGATTTTGCCTACTGTCAACTCTCATTGTACCGATGTGTTGTATACATATTCATCTTGCAAAAGGGGGTTAGCATGCCGTTGTGAGTTTGGTTGATGAGGTTCAAGCAACCCATCAAAATCGGAGAGTCTTTGCCCTACATGGCACAAAAGGTCTTGCAAATGTAACAAAGCCATGTTAGATGCCTCATGCTATAGAACACCAAGAGAGGCATGCACATGCTGTAGTTGCAATCTAGTATCCTCTAGCATTGGCACCAAAAATCTTTCCCATAGATGGCCAAGCCAAGTTTGCTCACAAAAGACCAAAATTGCAACTAACAAAATACGAAGTTGAGCACCAGTTTGCATAGAGGCAGCCTCTTCCAAGCTCACAACATACTCATCATCACTCTCCAACGTACCCCTTGCAATGCAAGCATCCCTAAAAGTATCATAGATCACATTATCAACAGTATGCAAATCTTCAATAGAAGTACATCCTCGATACTCTATTAAAAGCTTCCGCAAATAGTAGAGCTCACCGGAGATAGGCGCCACAAAATACATATGACCACGTATTTCTACGCTTCCTCTTAGTCCACATCTTATGTTTTGCATTCCACACCCAGTACACCAGAAAGTCTTGATAGCAAACAGTCATGCCCCTTGTACACATACCTATACAAATACTTTACAACCACTACTATTGAGCACACCTCCGCATTTATGTGTGCATCATATTTCTTATTGAAGAAAGGATTATATGGAACAATCCATTGATTATCAATAACGTTACTATTTATAATCACAAAGTTTCCATCGTCTTAGCTTCGATAGATGGGATAGCGAGAAATATCAACCGTTGTCATGCCCACTACTTTTTATGGGTAGTCTTTAGTACATCTACCCTTATCCATGCATGGACTCTTGGGGTTCAATCCTCAAGAAGGGGCATGAATTTTACACTTTGAAATTGTCTCAAATAAGGCTCAAAACTTAACTCTATCCAAAAACTCAGCACAAACTAGTCTATCATAGTGACATGATTCAAAAGGTTTAAAAGACCGCTCTAAAATTAGCAAAGTATGAGAATGTGGTAGCCCCCTCTTTTGGAATTAAATCATAGTAATATAGCCTGCAACCTTTCCAAAGAGGTCCTTTTGCAACAACGTGTACATTAAATTAGCATGTTTTTTATGAAACATGCGACTAGTCAAATTTGAATGGTCAGAAGCACTTTGCCCAGGCAACAAAGCATTAGTTATCTCCAACCACTTTGGATTGCATGTCATTGTTATGAAAAGGTCAAGTTTCTCCTTGCATCATACTGTAGCCATGGCATCCTGATATAATTGATACATGTGCCATGGCCTGCCTGTGAATGACGACGGTAAAACTATCCTCATGCCAACAGAGACACCAACAATCTACACTAGCCCATTATCATTTACCCCCATCATGTCTACTAGGCCTTTGTAGGCCTCTTATCACAACACTGAAGACTGATTCTGGAGACACCAAGTTAACATGCAGTGATCTATACTACAATAAGCATCAATAATAAATTATTGCAATAGTCAACCACTGTGCAATATGCACACCTTAGTATCTTCGTGCACTTGAAGAGGGAATGCATAAATTTGCATTTGGGTAACACAATTTTTATTGGAAAATTCATACATGTTAACAGGAACACTAACATTACTGTAGGGAACCTTTGCATGCCAACCATCATCTCCCATAGGAAAAAGGAGGACATATAGCATTGGCATATATGCTCTATGCAAGTTTGAAATAGCAACACATTGACCACCTTGAGTGTAAACATGAATATCCCGACGATGAAGAGTAACCTCATAACCCTGCCCCAACATGATAGCTACAAGCTTAGTTGCTGCAGGAGCAAAGTATTGTTTGTCGGTTCTTTAAACACCAAAAATACTCATTCTTAGTGCTTACACAGGATTATTTTACAATTGCAAACCCACAGACCTAAAAGCATGTGCATATATGTTGTGTCAATGCATCATACACTGAAGCTCTCCTAGCAAATTTGCTAATAAATCATGCATAAGCCCCAAGTGATTAAACAACTCATTCTCAGTATCTTAAACATAGAGTTGTGCAAATCTTGGCCTTTCTTGACATTGCACATCAAGGTACCCTTCGTATTTCTCTTCCAACATTCTCTCAATCCTCTATAGAGGGTCACCAATGTTCTCACAAAGAGAAATCAAAGCTTTTTGATGCCAAAGCAATGACTTCACTTGCTTTTCAATCCCATCCAAGTGATGAATGAACCTCAAGAAACCAACAGAACCGTCGTGCCCTCCAATGTGCTTGAGTGCACAAGGAATTGCCTTTTCTCTTGTGACCTCCTTCATTTTACGTACATTCATTTGCACAACAGGAGTGCATTGTATAATATATTCTACAAACATATTCTTGTTTGTTGCAAAAGCCTCCATACTGGACAAAAAACACGTGTTAACCTTGAGAGATATATAAAATATTCTCACAAATTAAAAATAGTGAAAACTCCCATATCTAATACCAGCAAAGTTCAACTAACCCTCTCCCTCTCCCTCTCCTTCTCCCTCTCCCTCTCTCTCTCTACACCTAACCAACCAACCAACACACAAACTAACCAATGTAACCAACACAACCAACCTACTCTCTCTCTCTCTCTCTCTCTCTCTCTCTCTCTCTCTCTCTCTCTCTCTCTCTCTCTCTCTCTCTCTAACTAACTAGCTAACATACTAACTAACCAACTAATCAACATATTACTAATAGATAACCAACCAATAGCTAGCTTACTAAACTAAAAATCATACATTAACATGAAGAAGAATGAGAGAAGAGAGTGTGTGTATGTGTGTGTGAGAGAGAAGAAGAATGAGAGAGAGAGAGAGAGAGAGAGAGAAGACAAAGGAGAAGAGAGAACCTACTAATAGCTAACCAACTAAGTAATATCATATAGATCTCTCTCTATAAGTGCCTAACCAACTAACATACTAACTAAATAGCCAAATATTAATAGTCAATAATAAAATAAATAACTAAACTAACCAACTAACCCTAAACTAACTAACTAACTAAATAACATAAACTTGCATACCTAAACTTTGTTAGAGAAAGAGAGAGAGAGAGAGAGAGAACATGTTATTTTAATTGTTTATTTAATTTAGGGTTAGTTTAGGAACCTACTGACCTAACTATACAACCAACCAACCTACTAACTAACTAACCAACTAAGAAAGAGAGACAAGGAGAGAGAGAGAGAGAAAGAGGGGGAGAGAGAGAGAGAGAGAAGAAGATGAAGATGATGACGATGACGAAGAAAAAGAAGGAGAGAGAGAGAGAGAGAAAGAGAGAGAATAATAATAATAATAATATGAAAGCAACCCAGCACACAAAATCTGTGTATGGCTTTGCCATTAATCTCAAAACTGAAAAAAAAAACCATAAATCTCTCTCTTAATCATGAACAAATTCATCATCTTCATCCATAGCTTCGACCATTGTGCACAAAAGACAGAGCAAAAGGAAAAAGAGGAATTTCTACACAAAAGAAAGAAGAAAGAGGAGAGAGGAGAGAGAAAGATAAGCACCATTCAAAAGGAGAATGTATGTGTCTTGGAAGAAAGGAGAGAAAGAGGCACATAATCAGTTGTGCACTCCACCCCACCTTTTCCACAAAAGACACATACCTTCATATTTTTATTATTTCTCTTATTTTTTTGATACATTTTCATTCGTAAGGCTTTGGCCTTCTCATTTCAATTCTTTCTAACCTTTTGCAAATGCATGCACATACACTTTTGTGTATACCATTTATTTATGATGGATGTGATGGATGTGGATGTGCCCCCCTCATGTGTAAGGGTGTATTTTAGTGCTTTTGCAACAAAATGAATATTATTCCCTTTACAAAAGATGAAATTATGATATATTCATGGACATTTTTGTGCCTTGTTTTTATGCTTCTTTTGGTGTCATCATTTCCTCCCACACTAAAATATGAAGCGTCCTCGTCGCAAACCTTGTCAAAGAAGAACCACTGTCTAACAACTTTGATCACAAGGCCTAGCCATGGTAGGGATAGGGGCTCCAAATCCATGACCACAAGAGTAAGGAAACCCTTGCCTCAATTGTGACAAAACATGGATCTTGAGCATGGCTGTAGCTATGGAGGTTGGAAAATGGTGACTAGAATCATTGCAACATGGACCATTGAAACTAACTATTACTTGAGCAAATTAGGTTCCAAGTTTGAATGCTTGGACTCATAAACACAATCTCAAGTAGGACGTGACAATGACACAAAGTGTAGTACAAAGTACGATAGCATTGCATTGAAAAGTGAACCAAGTACATGCCTTTATAGCTTTCCAACAACTCCACTCTCCTCACTGTGCTTATGGGATACAACTCTCCTCATCCTGCAACATACATCATTTGACCTATTTTCCAACATCAATTATAGTCCCACACTAAAAAGCTTGTATACTTTTCAAAAGATAGGGTTTTATCTTCCACAAGGGATCACAAGCACAACTTCTCCATCCCAATGGAGGAAAGAATAATGATTCCCTTCATGTAGCTCCAAAGGCACTTGAGGGGAAAAAGGATTTGGTTGCAGATGTGCAAGGAGCATTATTGTAGATGTCCCTTCATGGACCTCCAATATGGGGGTTCATCAGCATAGTTAGTTATGAGGATCAAATTTTAATAGAGGGTTATGCCCAAGGGTTTTTATTTGTCATGAGAGTGACAGATATCAAGGTTCATGAAGTTTAAGACTATGTGTTCAAGTGTTTTTTTTAGTGGATTTGTTTTTATTTTGAATTTTCTTTTCTTTTCTTCCCTTTGAAACATATGTTTTCTTTTTCTCTAAAGGGTTATTCTTCTCTTAAACCTTATCTTTGTGCTCTCTTGTGGTCGTTGCTATGCGCTAGATGAAGCAATGAGAAAGTGGAAATGGAAAGAACAAGCTTATGGGGAGGAAATGAGGTGCATTGGAGGAGCAAAGGAGGGAAACAAACATGAGAAAAGGTAAACTGTGGTGATCTCTGAAGAAAGAGCTATGCTTGGAGGAGTAGGGCTACAATGCTACTCTTTAGGTGTATAGAGGTGGTGTCAAACAATATGGTTGGAGGAAAATAATATACTTTGTGGAGGGGGAAACAAAGGGGCTTACTACTTAGGACACTTTTTTTAAAAAAATGGTGGTTCAACAAATTAAATATCAATATTAGGGTTTATAATAAGAAACAAGGATTAGGATACATGATGAGGCATTAGGGGAAAATGGGAAGGAGAAGTTGTGATGCTTCGTGTGCAGAAAGCACAGGCATGGCAAACTGCTGTCATATCCCTTAGGGCAAATAGGATTTATTGATATCAGCCTTCACCTTCTTCGCACTAAACTTCTCTGTTATGTCAATCTCTTGTGGGCCTCCAATTGACTCTATGTGCTCTGACCATTATATTTGCAATTATTTGCCTCAATGTTCCATTGTACCTGCATTTTTTTAAAATGAATATGCCCTGTCTTTGCTATGATGTTGGTGGTGTCTTCTTCTTCCTCCTCCTTGTCTTCTTGGTATGACTGGGAGGCTCTTTTATGGTTGCAAATTTGAACCTTTCCTTTCTTTCAGTTCTTTGTCTTCTTCTTATTCCTTGTGCTTACCTATGATTTCAGGCACTCGTGAAGTTTGTAATGGCTTTGGTCCCTCAGACATGGCGTGTTGCTTAGCAAGCTCCCTAGGCAAAATGATGCATACGGTCGTCTGGATCTCCCACAACGCGATGGTGGATTTCCTATTGTGATGGGCGAGGTGGGAGGCCTCATGGGCGAGCTTCTCAAAAATGCCATTGATGAAGGAGTTCGTGATGCCCATGGCCTTGGAGGAGATGTCAGTGTCCGAGTGCACTTGCTTCAATCCACCAACCCCTTGGCCTTCTTCTTCTTCTTCTCTACTACTGTATTTCCACCAGCATCTTCTACCCTGCACTCTAATTCCTGTTCAGAAAGAATGAGCCTATATAGAATACTACTTGATGTAGGAGCCTTGAATTGACAGCCTAACTCATTGTTTAAGGAAGATCGAACATCGACATGCTTGTTCAGGATAACAATTCAGGGCCAACATTCCCTCTTCTTCTTCTTCTTCTTAGTCTGCTTATCCTGTCATTTGCCTTGGTTGTCTGCATAGCATGTGATTCCATGATGGTGGTAGCTGTAACACCCTCTGGTAATTCATGTGATTGATTACATGGCCCGTGTTCACAAGGCGCCACTAAGAGCTTCTCCTACACATGTGGGTGGGGTTTGGCATTTCTCTTTTTCTTGAAGAGGTATTGAGCTAGTGAAAGGAGCAAAGCACCCTAGCCCAAACTCTGTGGCTCCTATTTTTGCATCGAATGATCTTGCATCAAATAATCGATGTAGCTTGACTCATGGTTCTTCTTCTTCTTCTTCTATGCCAATAGCACTTAAAGCTTTGGCCATATGGGAAGCCGAAAAGAGAAAACATCTTCATATTTTCTGTTTCTTTGCTTCTACTACTTCTTTGACATGAAGCACAACAGGACCGACACAGAGATCCTACACCCCAAACTTTCTCTCTCTCCATCAATCGATGGAGGCCTGGGTATCAAGCGGCCCACTATCTCTTGTTGTGGGGTGATTTTGTTCATATCCCCTTTCTCTACCCTCTTTATTCCTCTCAAAAGAGCCCAAAACAAACCCTAAAAAATAGGGCACTTACGCAGCATGCTTCTATCAAATTGATTGCTTCATCCTTCTCCTCTCTCTATTCCTTTTTGGTATATTAAGGAGTGAATGAAGGATGAGTATAGATTTGAGAACAAAACGAGATTAGGTAGGCGATAGCAACAATCCGATCCTAGGCTCTTTGATTTAACCATCTTCTCTATCTCTTCCTTCTTCATATGGCTATGCCTTATAGATGCCATGGAAAATGGCTCTTTTTTTTCTTATAAATCGCTTAGGTCTTTGTTGCACGGAATTGGAGAGAATAGAGAAAGGGAGGATGACGAAGGAGAGGACAATAAGCTTGAAGATGTCATACATGTCTTTGCCTCCAAACAAAAATTAGTCCACTACACCTATCCCATTCTACTTTTGTGGATCATTTGTCATCAAGTCCTTAGAGTGTACCCCACAATCTTGATCTTGGCTTTTGGCTTTCTCCCCCTCCTTTAATTCTATCTCTTAATCTTTCATTCTATCCCATGCCATCTTCAAATTTTATGCATAAGATCTTCACTGATCTCTTTTGTCCATCTCTTTCTTCTCTTCTTCTTCTTCTTCTTCCTTCCTCAAGAAGAAAGACAGATGCAGAGAGGTGAGAGATCCCTTACTATTGGGAGCGTCATGCATTTTTTTAATCTCTCATGATTGATTAGGGTTTATCAATTGCACTCGGGTTTGATAATGTCTTCATGTGGAGTGGAGCTTTGTGCACCAACATGTAATTTGGGTGAGTGTCATTTCCTTGCTTCTTATGTTTTGTTGCTCTATCTAGTTGTGTCTCTTCCTAAACAATGTATCTTATGTCTTCTTAGGTGCTAGAAAGTTTGTCACGACCAATGGGATCTCTTTTAAGCACTCTAGATATTCATAGAAGAGATGTTTTGGTTCTCTAATGCATGTTGTCATGGAAGCATCGATGGTCTTAGATAAAATATGCTTGCACAACACCCAATTGTTCCTGAGCACCACAGGTAAATGGTTGATGCCAACGAAAAAAGACAATGTCTCCAAGATGCCTAACCTAAAAAAGCTTCCTCTTCTTCGAGGAATCATTAGCAAAATCTTCAAAACATGCAAAGGCAAAGTAGGGAATGATCCCACACTTTTCGTTGGTGATCACATGGGTGATGTGATCATCTTACCTCTCTCTTTAGCACATACATTGGAACAAAAATCACAATATAAGTACGTGCAACAACTAATAAAGACCATTTCATTCCAATAATAATAATACCTGGTCGAACATTTGTGAACCATTCAGTAGGCACTAACAAACGTTGATGTAGAGTCAAAAAACAACCCAAATCCTTGAACCCATACTTAAACCAATGCCTCGGTATCCTATTAGTATAGAAGCGTTGAAACCTCTTCTTATGGTCAACCTCATACATATGCACCCAAAAACATTGCGTGTTCAATAAAAACTAGAAGCTTGATGTCAATATTGACATCATTGTATAAATGTTCAACGATTCTTGCAAGTGTCATTCTTATGATATCATCACTCGTTACTACGCATAATGTGCATTGTAGCTCCTTTTGATAGTTAGAAGTTGGGTAATAGTGCCACTCTAGGGTAGGCATATGCAAAAGTCAAATAAATAGTAAAACACGAAAAATAATTCACTTTCACTTTCAAAAGAGTATATGCTAACCAAATATGGCACGAAGAACAATTCACATATATGGCAAACCAGTGTCCCTACATGGTTGTTAGTCAATTACTACATCTTCGCAAAGAAAGCAATGCACATTACTACACCTTTTGAAGTACATCCTTGTATACAATGTTTATGGCCATATCCCCATCCTTTTCACCCAATAGGACTTTCATACCATGCAAAGATTTTACCCTTGAAAATGCAACTTGCAGTTGACCATGTGTAAATACTAGCACCTTTAGATAAAGTCCAATAATGGATAGAGTCAGTCCCTGCGACTTGTTGATTGTCATAGCAAATGCCAACCAAATGGGAAACTACCTCTGTTTCATAGTAAATGGCAATTGTGTAGCATTGGAAATAAAAGTAATCCAGGGAATAAAAACTCATTTGCCCACACTCGCCCTTGTTATTATCTCAATATCTATCACTTTCCTATTGAAAGCCCTACATATCAACCGCGTAGTACTATTACACATACCCTCCTTGGGTTTAGGTTTCTAAGAAAAATAATAGGTGCATTTATCTTCAGCAACAATAAATGAGGAGGAAATCCACTTGCAAGGTCCAATGTATTTATATACTCAACATAGTACAAAAACTATTCATCCGTCTTTGTAATCGAATCTACACTATAATATTGTCTAACCTCCCATGGGATCAATTGCAATGCATGATCATTCAAAGTAGCCACCTCTGTATTCCATGAGGCAAGTATAGCCCACTCACTAAAATACGTTGTGTAGTCACCCACATTGGATATGTCACTGTAGACACTACCAATCAAGGTTCCGATAGACTACCCTTTCAACACCATGCCAGGTGGAACACACAACTTATCACAATTTTTGGTAATACCCACTCCATCCCCTATTCCTTGAATCAAACAAATGAATCCATTGTCCACCACACTACCAACTGTTGACACTCGCATTTTCCAAGATAGCCTTAGTACCCTTATGTAATGCCACAAATTAAAGCAACATAGTGCAGCATTAGCAATATCCTCACGTGTTCGCTTTACTACAACTGGCAAGACCTGCCTAAAATCCTCTCCAAATAAAATAACCTTTCCATCAAATGGCTTATCACAACTCACAATGTCTCTTAAAGTTCTATCAACTACTTCAAAGGCATATCGATGGGTCGTAGGAGCCTCATCCCACAAAATAAGGCTCAAATGTCTCAATAACTAAGCAAGGTCACTTTGAATAGGAATGTTACAGATGGATCGATTGTTTAATTTTATTGGGATTTTAAACCGTGAGTGAGCTGTACGACCACCTGGAAGAAGCAAGGCAGCAATGCCACATGGTGTTGTTGCCAATGCTATATGGCCACCATTGCGCACCTTCACAGCAAACATTTATATAGGAAAGTCTTCCCAGATCCACCAGGACCATCCGAAAAGAATATATACCCAATATTTGCATCAATAGCATCCATAACTGCATGAAAGGAAATTCCTTGTCCCTCATTCAACATTCCCTCCATGGATTCAGAAACCCTACGTTGTTCCGATGTGTTATATGCATATTCATCTCGCAAAAGGGGATTAGCATGCAGTTGTGAGTTTGGTTGATAAGGTTCAAGCAACCCATCAAAATCAAAGAGTCTTCGTTATATGTTGTTAAAAGGTCTTGCAAATATAACAAAGCCATGCTAGACGCCTCATGCTGTAGAACACCAAGAGAGGCATGCATGTGCTATAGTTGCAATCTATACATGATATCCTCTATCATTGGTACCAAAAATCTTTCCCATAGATGGCTAGGTCGAGTTGGCTCACATAAGACCAAAATTGCAACAAAAAAAGTACAGAGTTGAGCACCGATTTGCACAAAGGCAGCTTCTTCCGAGCACACAATGCACTCATCATCACTCTCCAACATACCCCTTGCAATGCAAGCATCCCTAAAAGTATCATAGATCACATTATCAATAGTACACAAATCTTTAGAAGAAGTACACCCCTAACACATTGTTAAAAGGATCTGCAAATAGTAGAGCTCACCACAAGTAGGTGCCACAAAATACATCTGACCACACGTATTCCCATGCTTCCTCTTAATCCACATCTTATGTCGTGCATTCCATACCCAGTATACCGGAAAGTCCTGATAGCAAATAGTCCTAGCCTCTAGATGAATGTGATTGCACACAAACCATTCAGTAAGAGTAGTTTTTCTAGAGGGCTTCATTCTTCACAACATTTGGTATATTGTCCGTATCTCGAAACACCACATAATTCTCACTAGGTAAGTGCACTTGCAAATGTTGTATATCAAGCTTTTCATTGTGCAATGCGTAATCATAGAGCCGCAACGTGCCTCAGAGGCAAAAACATATCATGCATCCAAATAACTTTGAATCTCGTCCACCTCGAGAACATTGCCATCACTCCATGATTAATCAACCCCAACAAAAAATTTGACAATCTTACTCAAGTAAGGATTATATGGAACAACCCATCAATTATCATTAACATTATCATTTATGATCACAGAGTTTCCATTGTCTCGTCTTTGATAGATGGGATAGCCAAAACTATCAACCATTATCATGCCCACTAATTTTCGGAGGAAGTCTTCAGTACATCTACCCTTTTCCATGCAGGGACTCTTGGAGTTTAATCCTCCGCAAGGGCCATGAATGTTGCATTTTGAAATTGTCTCAAATAAGGTTGGAAACTTAACTCTACCTGGCAACTTAGTACAAACCAGTCTATCATAGTGACCTACTTCAGAAGGTTTAAAAGATGGCTCTAAAATTAGCAAAGTATGAGAATATGGTAGCCCCCTCTTTTGGAATTCAATCACAATAACATAGCCCCCAATCTTTCCAAAGAGGTCCTTCCGCAACAATGTGTATATTAAATCAACATGTTTTTTTATGAAACACGCAAGCTATCAAATCCGGACAATCATAAGTGTCAAGATTGTGGGAGATAAGGAAGGAGTCTCACTTGTAGCTTTCTTGCTTGCACAATGGGGGAATACACACACAGGTGGAGGCTAAAAACAGTTTTTCTCTTCTTAGTTGTGTAAGTCAAAAGAACTCTAGTACATAGAAATAGAATAACCCTATATATGGGTCTCAAAACCAAACTCAACTAACTAAGGTGGCATACTAACTGAGCCACGAACTAGAGTAGATAAGGATAGCTCTCATCTAGATATTATTCATGGGCGGTGTACCAACTGCATCTGCAACTAACAAGTCGGTGACATAAATGCACAATATCTCAACACTCCCCCTCGAGCTCAATCCCAATTCCTGCAAACCAAGCAGGTCTCTAAACTTGCGCAGCTTTTCTGCGCCCAATGCCTTCATGAATATGTCAGCTACCTGATCCTCTGTGCTGACATAAACTAGATCAATAATACCTAGTAAAACCCTCTCCCGCACATAGTGATAATGCACCTCAATGTGCTTTGTTCTAGCATGATAGACTGGGTTATTTGCCAAATGTGTACTGCTCATGTTGTCACAATAAATGACAACTGACCCATCTGTAGGCTGATGCATATCATAAAGTAGCTTATGCAACCAAGCTACCTCACATGCAGCCATTGCTGCACCCCTGTACTCAGCCTCTGTGCTCGACAAGGCAATTGTAGGTTGTTTCTTGCTGCTCCAAGTGACTGCAGCACTCCCAAAAGAGAACACATATCCACTGGTAGATCATCTATCAGAAATACTACCAGCCCAATCAGCATCAATGTATCCATGCAACTGTATCTGAACCCCAGTCTCATAAAGTAGTCCATACTGCAATGTGGACTTCACATACCTGAGTATGCGTCTAGCCGCATCCAAATGCAATTTCCTTGGAGCCTACATAAACTGACTTACCAATCCAACATCATAGCTCAAATCTGGCCTGGTAATAGTCATATCAATCAAACTTCCTACTATGCGTCTGTACATAGTAGGGTCTTCCAAAAGCTCACCTGCATCTGCGCGCTCAGCTTCACATTCTGCTCCAAAGGAACTGAAATAGCCTTACAACCTATCATCCCATATTTGGACAGCATGTCCAATCCATACTGCCTCTGCAAGAGCCATATCCCACTTGGTGATCTAATCACCTCAATGCCCAAGAAATAACGCAACTCTCCCAAATCCTTCATTTCAAACTTCTGCTTCAATAGCATTTTCACATGAAGGATATCTTCACCACTATCACCTGTGATAATCAAATCATCAACATAAATGACAAGCAGCATAATGCCTTTCTCTGTTTTTCTCACATAAAGTGAGAAATTTGCCTTGGAAATCTGAAAGCCAATAGTGACAAGATACTGTCCTATCTTGTCAGACCATGCTCTAGGTGCTTGCTTCAAGCCATACAAGGCTTTTTTCAACCTGCAAACAAACTCAGGATGAACAGCATGCGCATAACCTGGTGGCTGCTCCATATAGACCCCTTCTTGCAAATCACCATGCAAGAAGGCATTCTTTACATCCATCTAATGTAAAGACCATTCCTTTGATGTAGTCATAGCAATGACTGCTCTTACGGTTGCCATCCTTGCAACCGGACTGAATGTTTCTTCATAATCAATGCCATATGTTTGTGCATACCCCTTGACTACTAATCTTGCCTTGTATCTGTTCATAGAACCATCTGCATTGTGCTTCACCTTATAAACCCACTTGCAACCAATTACATTCTTATCTTTAGGCAAAGGTACCAATTCTCATGTAGCATTTGCTTCCAAGGCATCCATTTCTTCATCCATGGCTTTCTCCCATTTTTCTTTTCCCATGGCTTGCTCAAAAGAAGTGGGTTCTGGTTCCTGTATCATTTTGACCATATAGGCATAGTGAATGGCTGTAAATCCATCATATTTTAGCCTATCCATAGGATACCTAGCTCTGGTAGACCTGTGTAAAGTAGGTTCACTCCCAGGTGCTCTCAAAACATCCCTGATCTTCCTTACTCTAGGTGTAACAATAGAAGGAATACCCAACTCATCATCAATGCTCTGTTCTGAGCCACTGGATTCACTGTCCACATAAGAGTGACCTGCATTCACATCAAACATGGGCTGATCTACCTTCTCTTTTCCTTTTAGTGATACCTGAATACCACTATCTGCATTGCTTTGAGAAGATTCTCATGATCTCAATCTGCCTGTCCATGGCGAAGAATGTGAACCACTGCTAGAGAACGCTTCAGGTCCACTAATATTTTGTGACTGCTGGTATGAATTCTGTGCAGCATTACCATTTTGTGCATCTACATCATCAATCACATTTACTGGTTTATACCAGCTACTCATCTCATCAAAAATAACATCTCTGCTCACTGTAAACTTACGAGTAGAAGGGTTATAGCATCTATACCCTTTCTGCTGCAAAGAGTAACCAATAAAGATGCACTTCTCAGCTTTTGGATCCAACTTGGATCTCAACTCATCTGGCACATGAACATAGGCAATGCAACCAAAAATCTTTAAATGAGAAATATTTGGTTTCCTACCAGTATACCTCTTCTCTGGAGTCATCCCATGTATTGTTGCAGTGGGAGTAGCAAGTCTTTTTCGTTGAGCATGGCACGAGATACCTCTCCAATATGCATGTTTTTCCTTTCTGCAATTCCATTTTGTTGTGGGGTATGACTGCATGAATATTGCTGCTTTATGCCATGCTCCTACAGGAACCTTGCAAACTCATTTGAGAGGTACTCTCCCCCTCCATCTGACCTGAGGCATTTTATTCGCAGGCTTGTTTCTTTTTCAACCATAGCTTTAAGAGTTTTGAAATGCCCAAAAACTTCACTTTTCTTTTTCATAAAATACACCCAAACTTTTCTGCTATAGTCATCAATAAAAGTGACAAAATAATGATAGCCTCCAAGAGATACAGCTTTAGTAGTCCACACATCAGAGTGGATTAATTCCAATGGCTTCTTACTCTCTTGAACATGTCTAGGAAATGGTTTTCTTACCTGTTTTCCAAATTGACAGGCTTCACATACCTTATGCATTTCTGCAACCTTGAATTTAGGCAATCCTGCAACAATATTTTGGGCCTGCATTGATTTAAGTCACTGTACATTAACATGACCAATGCGTTTATGCCAAATATCAATATCTGCAACTACACCGGTCCCATGTGCAAACATTGCTGCACTCAATTCAGGCATGTCTGCATCCAACATAAACATTCTGCCCTTCTTCTTTCCTTTTGCTATCAAGAGACCTTTATTTTTCATATCCTCAACAAAGTACCCATGAGGATTAAATCTGACATGCAAGCCCTGCTCAATCATTTGACCAACAGAAACCAGATTCTTGGCGATATTCGGGACATGAAATACATCGGACATGTATTTCTTTTTCCCATCCTACATAGACAAATGAATTTTTCCAATCTGCCCAATAGGATGTGCAATATCATCACCAGTCTCCACAAATCTTGGTTTTTCCATTTTCCTTGCATCCTCCATCCATTCTGCATGACCTGTCATGTGGTTTGATGCACCTGAGTCAACATACCATACATCATTGCTTTCTTCTGCACTTGTCACAGAATTGTTCATGTGCTGCACCATAAATAAATGCTCATTTCTGTCATCACCCTGTCTACTAGAAGATGCATAATTCCCTTGTTGCAATTTTCCATTCATGATGTCATTCTGCTTTTTATAGCAGTCTTTAGCCATATGACCCATTTTACCACAGTAGTAGCATTCAACATTACTGTTTGCATTTTGGCCTCTTTGCCATCCACCACGATCTCTTTGGCTCCCCATGTCTCTAGTGTTATCACGTCCTCCTCCATAGAACTGGTTTTCTTGAGTTTGCTGCATATTCTGATTTCTACCACAGCCTCCAGATCGGCCTCCTCTACCTCTGCCTCTACCTCTTCCAGCATTTGAGTAGAAGACAGCTTCTTTTGAAGTTCCTCCTGAAGAAGATACACCACCATTTCTCTGCTCCTCAGAAATTAAAAGAGCAATCAACTCCTCAAAATCAGGAAATCTTTCACAGACGGAAATGGATGTTCGGAACTGTGCATAATCCTTTCCTAGACCATTCAAGGTCATAGAAACTAAATCATCATCTTCCACTGGCGACCCAATGGACGCAAGTGCATCTGCAATCTTCTTCACCTTCATATGGTAGTCATTGATGCTCATACTTTCTCTTTGCACATTGTGCAACTCTTGCTTGAGCTGCATTTTCCTGGCTTGTGTATTTGTGCTATACATTTTTTACAAAGTATCCCATGCCTCCTTTGGCATACTTGTATCTTGAATATGCACAATCCTAGAGTCTAAAATGCTGATAGACAGCCAGTACATAACTTTCCTGGCTCTCTCATGCCATGCTTTAAATGCATGCATTTGTCGTTGATTGGGAACATCAGGAAGAACTGGTTCTTCTTCATTTCCTGCAACGAATGCCCAATATCTTTTTCCCATAAGGAAATTTGTTATTCTAAACTTCCATGCTTGGAAGTTGTTATTGTCAAGCTTTTCAGTGACAATATGTGAAAGAGAATCAGACGCCATTACAGAATACTGCAAAAAATTTTGTCACTGCAAAGAACACAGCTTCAGCCTCACAAGGGCAAATCTGCAAAACTGACGAAAGTGGTATTTGATCACACAGTCACTTCCTAGTGATGATTTTGCATCAACAGGCAACAAGGATGATTCTGTAACTCCTGATGTCTCTACGCACAGGCATACGATGCAATTTCTACAGTAACTTTTCACCAACATGTAAAATAGTGGTCGCACAGCATAAAACACGACCTTTTCCTGAGTGCGTGCAGAAAACTTCCACCTCCAAAATAGGCCCCGAAATGGCCTCGAATCAAAAAAACAGAGCAACCTAGTTCCTGCAGCATATACTACCCTCTTGCTACACTGCGAAGGGCATCTCAATCTGAGACAATGCACTCTTGCACTTTCCGGCTGTGCTACCTGTAGAGACTTGCTCCCAAAACAGAAAAATGAAAGCAACATTGGTCCTCTTACCAGAACACCGCGAACTTATTTTGCTTTCTTGAGCTCCTTACCACGAACAAGGCTCTAATACCATGACAAGATTGTGGGAGAGAAGGAAGGAGTCTCACTTGTAGCTTTCTTGCTTGCACAATGGGGAAATACACACACACATGGAGGCTGAAAACAGTTTTTCTCTTCTTAGTTGTGTAAGCCAAAAGAACTCTAGTACATAGAAATAGAAGAACCCTATATATGGGTCTCAAAACCAAGCTCAACTAACTAAGGTGGCATACTAACTGAGCTACGAACTAGAGTAGATAAGGATAGCTCTCATCTAGCTATTATTCATGGGTGGTGTACCAACCGCATTTGCAACTAACAAGTCGGTGACATAAATGCACAACAGTCGCCCTGGCATATCACGAGTGGAGCTCGATATCTCAACAATAAGCACTCTGCCCAGGCAACAAAGCATTAGTTATCTCCAACCACTTTGGATTGCATATCATTGTTATAAAAAGATCAGGTTTCCCCTTGCATCGCACTATAGCCATAGCATCTTGATATAGTTAATACATGTGCCTTGGCCCGCCCGTGAATGATGAGGGTAAAACTATCCTCTTGCCGACAGAGGCACCAACAATCTACACTAGCCCATTATCGTTTGCCCCCACCATGTCTGCCAAGCCTTTGTAGGACTCCGATGTCAACACTGGTGACACCAAGTTAACCTGCACTACTCTACACTATAATAAGCATCAACAATAAACAGTTGCAATAGTTGACCACCGTGCAACATGCATACCTTAGTATCTTCGCGCATCTAAAGACGGAATGCATAAAATTGCATTTGGGTAACACAATTTTTATTGGACAATTCATATGTGTTAACATGAACATTGGCATTACTATAGGGAACCTTTACATTCCAACCATCATCTCCCATTAGAAAAAGGAGGACACATAGCATTGGCATGTATGCTTTATGCAAGTTTGAAATAGCAACACATCGACCACCGTAAGTGTAAACATGAAAGTATGTAAATGGAGCATAATCCACCATTTTGGGGATCAAAAATAGCAATATTATCCCAACAAGTGACTCACTAACTATGGAAATTTCCACATTGTGGTGATTCCCAATGTCACAACCATTTATTGATGTTAAAATATTGGGCACAACACGATCAACATGCATCATTGCCAAATCTATATCAACATGCTGTTCAACTGGCTCATTATCCCCATTTACAATTTCAACATGGTGAGGCACACTCTCATAAACCACTCCATTATGATTTTTCCCATTTTGGTAGTTAGACATTGAAGCATTATTAACATGTGACTCAATAATCACATGATTAAGGCCATTGCAACCGCCCGCCAATGGCAAAGCATTCATCAAATCCATGCCAAACTGTCGTCAATGAGCTAGTTCATTATCACCACTTGCGATCTCAATGTGAAAAGGCATACTCCGAACATTTTGTATCCTTTGGTGACATCCCCTAATGGTTCTATCATGACTTGAAATCCCTCTCTGGGAGTTAAATGTCAGAACATTATTAACATGCTACTCACCAATTACATGATTCTCTACATCCATGTGATGTCAGGCAAGCACTGCAACCAACCAATGATGGCAAAGCATTAGCCAGGTCTATACCAAACCATCGTTATCAACATCCTTATGAATGGGTCTACCATGATCTAAAATCCCTTTCCGAGCCCTGAACGTAGCAATCTGTTGTCGCTCATATCTTGTGGAGGTAAGCACACCCCTATGTACATGCAACACATAGTTTCTGCCAATTGCTCAATGTGAACATCCCATATTGATTGGATGGCCACAAACTCTGTTATCAACACATTCCATCCAAGGCATGGCTCAACATATACGTATAGGCACATTAAATATTAAATATTAAATATTAAATATTAAATATCAAGACACACAATACCAAGTCAATGTATTTGAGCCAATGCTTGCAACCCAATCAATGTATCTGACTATAAAGATGTTGAGCTCACCCATGAGTGTGTGTGTGTGTGTGTGTGTGTGTGTGTGTGAGAGAGAGAGAGAGAGAGAGAGAGAGACTTTTTGGTGAGATAGAGATTTTAGTTATAAACACATGCACAATTGATCTATTCCAACTAACAAATAAAACAAAGTAAACATACAGCCACAGAAATGGTCATCAACACATTTTGTCAAAAGCATGGTTTGATTTCAAAGTTAAATGTATTGCATATATTCAAATATCAAATATAAAATATCAAATGTAACTATATGAACCATCATTGGATTATCGAAACTACTCCATGCAAACCTCGAGAAAGAGACATCACATTGTACATACTCAATACATTTTACTCAAATATGCTTTATCATATCAAAGGCATTGCACATCTTAGCACATTCCATGTAGGCTTCGCAAAAAAGAAGCATATATTATCACAAAAAAGTACTAGCCCAAGCACTTTAAAATATGTGAGACAATCCCAACTTATAAGTTCCACTTTAAGCAATTACTTTTCCTTAATTGTGGCTGTTCATCTGACAACTCAATTGTTGCAGCAAGGCATTAAACCTACTAACATTCATTTGAAACTACAAGAATGGCAATCAACAAACCCTCTTGCAAACCATAGGCTCGTGGTCATCTCCAAGCCCCTAAAATGATGCCCACATATCATTCACCAATAGATTCATTAACTTGCTTATCTTAGAAATAATTGTTGAAAGTGCCTTTACTTCACCACCTAGATCGGTCGACACTTTGCTAAAGAACTGTCTGTGTGTGCTTTGTCTCACACACAATGCCATACAAACCTTTAGCTTGTTCATGTGACTCCATTGAGTACATGGCAAGTGCATGATCAACACATATGTATAAATCCGTCTACATTTCCATCAACTCATTAATCTTGACCTCAAGATTTTTAAAGTTCGAAGAACTTGAAGTAGTCCTCGCATTTCTCTGAATCTTTGTAGTTCTTGTACATTTAGCAACATGCGTTCCTTGTCCCCTTGCCACCTCTTTCATTTTTCGCACATTCATTCTATTAGAGCCCATACATTGGCTGCAACGAAATATATAAATGATCATCACAAAAAATATACATAGCACTTTGATGTAAGCGCAATTAAAGCAACTATCTTCTATACCCATGAGAACGAACTCCAAGCTAGCAAGAGTCAAAGAGATTATATTGTCGCCATTTTGTTTAATTCTATTGAATCCACTACATTCAATAGAGTTGAAGAGACAGACAATGTA